>NW_027362584.1:0-108789 GCF_042186555.1 Aquarana catesbeiana
AAATCTCCAATAACAGATGTAAATAATATTGTAATTGGGAATATATTTGACCATTGAGTGTGTCCTTCCATTATTCCGCTCCTAGCTTCCCCAATTGGTGTTACTGTCAATATTTTTCTACTTCAAAGACCCGCCATTGCTTTTCCTTATCACATCTCACATGGGTTGTAAACAGGAGCCTTATTTGAATCCTCCAATCAGGCTGCACCATATATACAATTGCTAGGTGTAGTGACCAATCAGGGAGCATTATATTAGCTACTGTACAGAAAGGAGAGAGGTATATAGTTACAGTTAGGTTGAAAAAAGACACAAGTCCATCCAGTTCAACCATAAAAATAAATAAATAAATAAAATAAAAAATATTGTACAATCCAATATACCCAATTCTATACCCACAGTTGATCCAGAGGAAGGCAAAAACCCCAGCAGAGCATGCTCCAATTTGCTACAGCAGGGGAAAAAATTCCTTCCTGATCCCCCAAGAGGCAATCAGATTTTCTCTGGATCAACTTTACCTATAAATGTTAGTACCCAGTTATATTATGTACATTTAGGAAAGTATCCAGGCCTTTCCTAAAGCAAGCTACTGAGCTGGCCAGAACCACCTCTGGAGGGAGTCTATTCCACATTTTCACAGCTCTTACTGTGAAGAAACCTTTCCGTATTTGGAAATGAAATCTCTTTTCCTCTAGACGTAAAGAGTGCCCCCTTGTCCTCTGTGTTGACCGTAAAGAGAATAACTCAACACCAAGTTCACTATATGGACCTTATATATTTGAACATGTTGATCATATCCCCCTTATTCTCCTCTTCCCAAGAGTGAATATATTCAGTTCTTCTAATCTTTCCTCATAGCTGAGCTCCTCCATGCCTCTTATCAGTTTGGTTGCCCTTCTCTGCACTTTCTCCAGTTCCCCGATATCCTTTTTGAGAACTGATGCCCAAAACTGAACTGCATATTCCAGATGAGGTCTTACTAATGATTTGAACAGGGGCAAAATGATATCTCTCTCTCTGGAGTCCACACCTCTCCTAATAAAAGAAAGGACTTTGCTCGCTTTGGAAACCGCAGCGTGGCATCGCATGCTATTATTGAGCTTATGATCTACCAAAACCCCCAGATCCTTCTCCACCACAGATTCCCCCAGTTGTACCCCCCTAGTATGTATGATGCATATTCTTAGCCCCCAAGTGCATAACTTTACATTTCTCAACATTAAACCTCATCTGCCACATAGACGCCCAATTAGACAGAGCATTGAGGTCAGCTTGTAAATTGGAGGCATCCTGTAAGGACTTTATTCGATGCATTGCTTTGGTGTCATCTGCAAAGACAGAAATGTTACTTTTAATCCCAGACCCAATATCATTTATAAAGATATTAAAAAGTAAGGGTCCCAGCACTGAACCTTGGGGTACACCACTGATAACCTTAGACCTTCAGAGTAAGAATCATTTACCACTACTCCTTGAATTCTGTCTTTTTAGCCAGTTTTCTATCCATTTACAAACTGATATTTCCAAGCCTGTAGACTTTATCTTACACATGAGCCGCATGTGGGGAACTGTATTGAATGCTTTTGCAAAATCCAAGTATACCACATCCACAGCCACCCCTCTGTCCAAGTATACCACGTCCACAGCCACCCCTCTGTCCAAGTATACCACGGCCACAGCCACCCCTCTGTCCAAATATACCACGTCCACAGCCACCCCTCTGTCCAAGTATACCACATCCACCGCCACCCCTCTGTCCAAGTATACCACATCCACAGTCACCCCTCTGTCCAAGGTTTTACTTACCTCTTCATAAAAAGAAATCAGGTTTGTCTGACAACTTTTGTCTTTCATGAATCCATGCTGTCTGTTGCTTAAAACGTTTTTTTCCAGCAAGAACTCGTCTATGTGGTCTTTTATTAAACACTCCAGTATCTTCCAGACTATAGAAGTTAAACTAACAGGTCTATAGTTACTTGGTAAAGACTTTGATCCCTTTTTAAATATAGGCACCACATTTGCCCTACGCCAATCCAGTGGTACTATTCCCGTCATTAATGAGTCCCTAAAAATTAGATACAATGGCTTTGAAATTACAGAGCTCGATTCTTTTAGGATCCGTGGGTGGATGCCATCAGGTCCAGGTGCTTTATCCACCTTTATTCTGTCTAAATATTTCTGGACCATATCACTTTTGAGCCATTGTGGATCATTCGGGGCTGTGTCACTACCACCCCCATTATGGACATGAGCTCCCCTATGCTCTTTTGTATACACAGAGCTGAAGAAAGTATTTAATAAATTAGCCTTCTCCTTGTCCCCAGTCACCCACTCTAGATTATTGTGTAAAGGGCCTACATGCTCAGACCTGACCTTTTTACTATTAATATATTTGAAGAATTTTTTGGGGTTTGTCCTACTATCTTTTGCAATCTGTCGTTCGTTTTGAATTTTTGCATCCTTGTTTTCCTTTTTACATATTCTGTTAAATTCTTTGTAACATTTAAACGACACTAGTGTTTCTTCATTTTATATTTTTCAAAAACTCTTTTAATAGCTTTTTTAACTATGACCGTGAGGTTTTATTTTTAGCCTTTTAAACTTATTGCCCATCGGAATATACTTTGCAGTGAGGTCCCAAACAGTCTTTTTGAAGAATTGCCATTTCTGTTCTGTGTTTATCGATGCCAATATTCCCTCCCAGTCTAAGTCCTGGAGAGCAGCCCTCATCCTTGGAAAATTTGCTCTCTTGAAGTTAAGTGTTTTTATCTTTCCCGTATGTATTTCTTGTTTACAGCTAACATCAAATGAAATCATGTCAGGATCACTGCTACCCAGGTGTTCCTTTATCTGAACATTAGTAATAAGCTCTGCATGGTTTGAGATTACCAGGTCTAACAGAGCTTCATTCCTAGTTGGGGCCTCAATAAACTGCACCATAAAATTGTCTTGTAACAGGGTTTATAAATTTTTGCCCTTTAACTGTCCCAGCAGTGCCATTACTCCAGTCAATTTCTGGGTAGTTAAAGTCCCCCATTATTATCACCGTCCTAGCCCTTGCAGCCCTTTCCATCTGTGCAAGGAGCTGAGCCTCCACCTCCTCAATAACATTGGGTGGTAACAAACTCCAATGATTAACTTTGAACTACGCACCTCTATATGCAGTTTCACCCATAATGCTTCAGACTCATCACACTCTCCATCAACCAGGTCCTCTTTCACACTTACTTTGAGATCACTTCTCACATAGAGACAGACCCCGGAACCTTTCCTTTTACCCTGTCTCTCCGAAAGAGTGCATAGCCAGGAATGCCCAGTGATGAGAGGATTGAAGCCAAGTTTCAATAATACCGATTACATCATAGCTCTCCTCATGCACCAGAGCTTCCAACTCACCTATTTTGCTTGGCAGACTTCTGGCATTGGTGTACAAACACTTTAATGCATTATTACATTTTGCTCTGATGTTTTTCATATCATTTTTAGTAGTACAAATGGCACTATAGTTTCCAATGGCTGTTTGCAACATGGGAACTTTCTTATCACCTGCCATAACCCTTCCCCCATCTATCCCCATTCCACCCTTCATTAATGTCTGACCCCTAACTGACCTGTCTGCCCAATGTAATTCTAGTTCACCCCCCTCAATCCTAGTTTAAATACTTCTCCAGCCTTCCCATAAACCTCTCCCCCAGCACAGCAGACCCCCTTCCATTCAAGTGCAAACCGTCTTTAGCATATAATTTGCACCCCAATGAAAAGTCAGCTCAGTGCTCTAGAAATCCAAATCCCTCCTCCCTACACCAGGTCTTTAGAAAATGCATTCAGCTCTCTAATCACCCCCTGCCTTTCCTGTGTTGCGCATGGCACAGGCAATATTTCAGACAATATCACCTTGGAGGGCCTTCCCTTCAACTTGCAGCCTAGTTCTTTAAATTGATTCTTAAGGAGCCTCCACCTTCCATGTATACTGTCATTGGTTCCAACGTGGACCAAGACAGTTGGGTCATGCCCAGCCTCTCCCAGTAATTTATCCACCATATAATGTAGTGTAACGGAAACACTCAATGGGGCTTCCCTAAACCAGTTTGTAAAAAGCCCAACCCGATATGACCATATTCTAGACCAGAGATCTTCAAACAATGGCCCTCCAGCTGTTGCAGAACTACACATCCCATGAGGAATTGTAAAACTCTGACATTCACAGACATGACTAGGCATGATGGGAATCGTAGTTCCTGAACAACTGGAGGGCCATAGTTTGAGGATCCCTGTCATAGACCTAGTACTGACAAATGGGGATCGACTGTATGATGTTGAGGTGGGAGAGAATTTGGGCTCTAGTGATCCCCAATGTCTTTGGTGTGATATTAAAACAAGAACTGAAAAATCATTTACAAAAACAAAAGTTTTAGATTTTAAAAGGACACGTTTTGCTGAAATGGGGATATTTCTAAAAAATAAATTGAAAGGTTGGAGTAAAATGACAGGAGTTAGTAATCAGTGGGCACTATTAAAGTCTACCATCCTGGAGGCAACTAGATTATATGTCAGGCAAGTTATTAAGAATAAAAGGAAGAGAAAAACAATATGGTTCACTAAAGAGGTAAGTAACATAGAGTCATGCAGCCACATACCTGTAATGAGACCGAAGAAGTGGGGAAGCCTCCCTTGCACCTCAGGTTCTTGAAGCCTCTGGAGATGGAGACAGAGACTTGGTGGACACTGAGTGGCATGGGTGCCAGTGGTGCAGAGCACTGTGCAAGCCTTATGCCGCGTACACATGAGCAGACGGGATTAGTCCGGCAGACGATCCGATAGTGTGTGGGCTAGTCCGATAGCTTTTCGGGATAAAAATCCAATGGACCTAGAAATAGAACATGTTTCAAATCTGTCCGACAGACTCAAAGTCCGACGGACTAAAATTGGGAAATCTGTTCATCTGTGTGCTGGTCCGACGGACCAAATACGACGCAAGGGAAGCTATTGGCTACTGGATATTGAACTTCCTTTTTTAGTCCGCCAGAAAGTATGCTCGTGTGTACGCGGCATTAGTCTGAAATCCGAGCCGAGGTCAAGTCTAGTTTGGTAACGAAGTATAAAAGGGTAAATCAGGTATAGAATGGTCGAGATCCAAGCCAGGGTCGGTTCCAATCTGGCAGCTGAGTACAAAAGGGGCAAAGAAATGGAATGGTCAAGGTATAAATCTGAGGTCAATGGCAATCAGCAATTAAGAGTAGTCAAATAGGTTTCCAGGTCACAACAAGTTCAGACAGATAACACACTAGCATAGGAACAAGGGGGACTGAAGATAATCCAGCAATTTGGCAGTGTCTGGGCTGAGCTTATATAGGGAAGTTTGAAGTCACTTCCTGTGTGTCTCCTGGGCATTTTCCCGTCTTTCTCCATCAGGTTGAGGTCACTTCCTGTGCACTTCCTGGGCATTTTTCCTGCCTTTTTTCCATTAGGTTGAGGTCACTTCCTGTGCGCCTCCTGGGCATTTTCCTGCCTTTTTCCACCAGGTCTTCTGTGTAGGTGCGGGTTGGCGCACTGAGGCATCTTCGGTGCATGCTCAGTTGGCACAGATTTCCTCATGTGGCAAAGCGCCATTGGTGCATGCGTAGTAAGCCCTGGACTCTTACAGAGCCCCCCAAGTGGCGGTCCACGGTCGCCTGTCCGGGATGAAGCTCGCTGAAATAACTGCTGGAGAAGATCTAGAGCATGAATATGTGACTCGTGGTTCCCAGGAATTCTCTTCAGGGCCGTAACCCCTCCACTGTTCCAGAAATTGGCATCCGGGGCCCCTTCTATGGCAGTCCAGGATGACCTCCACCTCATACTCCTCAATCCCTTTAATCATAGAGGAAGGTGAAGGATGGGCCCCACGTTCACCAAAGGGGTTTGGGGCCACAGGCTTCAGGAGGGAGTCATGGAAGACAGTGTGAATCCAGTAAGTTGAGTGCACTTTGAGTTTGTAGACAACAGGGTTGAATCGCGACAGGACAGGAAGGGCCCAATGAACTTAGGGCCCAATTTCTTGGAGGGACAGGCTATCTTCAAGTGAAGATCCAGGTCCCCCCACCGCCTTCAATCATAGATGGTCTTGTAATCCAGCTGTGCCTTGGCCATGGTATCCTTTGGGAGCTCTATGTTGCTGTGTAGAAATTCCACTCTGCTCCAGACAGCCAGGACCGAAGCTGAAGCAGGTAGGACAGGGGAAAAAGAAGGGTGGTAACCCAGGTTGGCGTAGAACGGTGATTGCTTAGTGGTAGAATGTATTGCGTTGTTGTATGCAAATTCTGCACAAGGAAGTAGGGATGCCCAATTGTCTTGGACAAAGGTGGAGAAACAACAAAGGTACTGTTCAAAAGTTTGGTTCGTGTGTTCCGTTTGTCACAGGGTGCGTCTGTCCACCGACTCAGTCGATCGACTGACCTTCATAAAAATGAATCAGTCTTGGATCACCACCAGCTACCAAGCAACTGATGCTGATGTAACCGAATATTTTTTTTTTAAATCTCAGATCTCTTCAAAGACTGCCTCTGCTGATGCTGAGTGATTATCCTGAGTAATGATCCTCTTCCTCCTCAATGATCACGCTGATAGCTTGTAAGAACATTTTTGGTTCTGGGCGCCACCACCAGTGCCTAAGGCCCAATTTTTCAGCCCCTGTTTTACAGGGGCGTGTAATTACAATTTTTGATGCAATACTTTGCAGCAGGGCTCGTTCCTGCATTCAAACTAGAGAATCTGTGAGGGGTTGCAGTGTTGTGGCACCAGCACCAGTGCCTAAGGCCTAATTTTTCAGCCCCTGTTCAACAGGGGCATGTAATTACAATTCTTGATCTAATATTTCACAGCAGGGCCCATTTCTGCACCCACCAAGAGCGAGTGAGGACTTACAGTGTTGTGGCACCAGCACCACCATCACCACCAAAGGCCCAATGTTTCTGCCTTTGTTCAACAGGGGCATGTAATTACAATTCTTGATCTAATATTTCACAGCAGGGCCCTGTGAGGGCTTACAGTGTTGTGGCCACAACAACACCTAAGGCCCAAATTTCTGCTGAGTATATAGGGCAGGCCCCTACTTTCAAACATCTAACTTGCAAACGGAAGGAAACAACAGGAAGTGAGATGAAATCTACCCCTAGGAAGGGAAATTCTCTCCTGTAAGAGTTAATATGGGAAAAACATTTCTCCTTTCCACTGATGCTTTCCAATCCTTGTTTCACAAAAAAACCCAAATTTTCAAAAAACATTTGTCATTGGGACAAAAAGTGAGGTGAAATCTTCTGAAGAGGAGGACAGACAGCAAAACAAATGTCACAGGGGTGATAACCCTTCCCTATGTTTTCCAAAAAGCTTAAAAAAGATTTTTTGGCCGGAGCTAAACACGTTAAAAATGTACCCGTTCAAAATTACAAAGAGATTCTACTTAACAACAAACCTACAGTCCCTGTCTTGTTTGCACCGCCTGTATACTGCTGTTCAGAGTATATAGGGCCTGGTGGCCCCACACCTTTCCTTATTTTAATTTGGGTGCGGGGTTCCCCTTAATATCCATACAAGACCCAAAGGGCCTGGTAATGGACTGGGGGGTACCCATGCCGTTTGTCTCACTGATTTTCATCCATATTGCCGGGACCCGACATTACATTAAAGCCGCAAGCAGTTTTGAATGACTTTTTTTCCTTTAAAAATGACATTTTGTGCAGGGACTGTTCTAAGCACGGGAAACATGCGCCACTTTACAGGCATACTATAGACACCCCCCAGGTACGATATTTAAAGGAATATTTCACTTTTTTTTACTTTAAGCATCATTAAATTCAATCAATTAATCAATTATTTCGAAACGCGTTGGATTTAATAATTTTTTGTCATTTCTGTAATACACCATAATTGTACTTGTCTGTGCACGTGTTTTTTGTATAAATTTGTCCTTTTAAATTTTTGTATAAATAAAAATTTATTCTTTTTTTAATCTTTTGTTAGTAATTTTGCCCTTAAAATCACCTCTATATGAGGTTCTTTTTATACTATTTAGGGATGGTGGCAATTCTTTACACTAATTTCTGAGAGTTTACCTGTTTCATTAAAATCATTGCTCCCGAAAAAACGGCCGTTTTTAAAAGTTTTTTGCATTGATACATGTCCCCTGGGGCAGGACCCGGGTCCCCAAACCCTTTTTAGGACAATACCATGCAAATTAGCCTTTAAAATTAGCACTTTTGATTTCGAACGTTCGAGTCCCATAGACGTCAATGGGGTTCTAACGTTCGTGCGAATTTTCGGTCCGTTCGCAGGTTCTGGTGCGAACCGAACCGGGGGGGTGTTCGGCTCATCCCTAGACAGGGGGTACAGGGGGGTGATCGGGGGGTGATTGGGGGGTGATGGGGGTGAAAAGTGTGCCTAGTGTATTCTACTGAAAGTGTAGTGTAGGTGCAACTCACATTGATGTCTTCTCTCCTCGGCGCCGGAACGAAAAGACCGGCTCGAGGAGAGATGACATCACTTCCTCTGCCGCTGTTTACATACAGCAGCAGAGGAAGAATTTCATTCATGGGGAGCGATCGCGAGGGGGTGGCCACGAATGAGTGGCCTCCCCCTCAGCCTGTATAGCTTCCCTACTGATGCTGACCTCCTCGGGCACCGGGGAGGTGTGATGCGCCCCCAGCCCGCAGGAGGCAGATCACTTACCAGGTACGTGATTTTGCCTGCCCATGCCATTCTGCAGCAGTATATCTGCGTTAGGCGGTCGGCAACTGGTTAAAATATTTATCGTGGTTAGTTACTAGAGTATCTCTTAATTAGTTTCTACAGTTATTAAGTTGCTGTAACAATTGTGGGTCATTAGGTCGCATTTTATGATCTTTTTCTAGGGTTTAAGATCCTTCATTAGTTTATTTATAGTGGTAGATTTCCTCTTTTTCTCCCTAGGGGCTAGTTAAATTAGCAAACCTCTAATGTAGGCTTTGTGGGCACACCAAAGAGTAGTGCTAGACACAGAATAATTATCATTTACCATAAAGAACTCCTGTAGCTTTTCTTTCATCACAGACGTGCTTCTCTTGTGATAAAATATAAGTATTATTTCTCTATAGAAATGTGTTGTTACATTGCTGGTCCACCTGTATTTCTAATGTAATTGGTGCATGGTCTGACCAGGTAATGTTATGAATTTTGGCGTCTATTGTTTTTTGAAAGAGAGTTTTGTCTGTGATGAAAAATTTATTCTTGAGTAGGTTTTATGTGCATTGGAAAAGAATGTATAATCCCTTTCGGTGGAGTGAAGACACCTCCAGGGGTCATACAGGTCTTCTTGAAAAAAAAAGATCACTTAGTCCCAATCTGATGGTGTGGTTCTTCTTGGTCGTATCAATATTTGGTTCCATAGGGGCATTAAAGTCACCACAAATGATAATGTTACCTTTTTGGATTTTACGTATTTTTTAAAATATTTTCTGCAAGAATTGGTGAGGATGTGTGTTGGGTGCATAGACATTGGCAATTGTATATGTTATGTTGTTTATGGTAGCCACTAATATAATAAATCTTCTGTGGTCGTCTGTTTGTAAATCCAGCATCTTAAATGTTACGGTGTCTCTTACTGCAATAATTATTCCTTGTTTCTTTTTGTGATTGTCTGAGTGGAAAATATGTGGATATCTGTTGTGAGTGAACTTCGGTGAATTGTTTTTAGCAAAATGTGATTCCTGGATGCATACTATGTCACTTCCAAACTTTAAGGCGTCAGTCTATAGAGCTTTCTGTTTGTGGGGACTGTTGAGTCCTTTTGCGTTTAATGATAGTAGTTTAAATCCCATTGTAGACCTTGCCTTGTCCCACTACGCAATGTGATATCAAATAAAAAAACAGGTCTACAATATCATCTGCTGGATCACAGATTTATTGTCAAAATAGAAGGCACAAAAAAGTCAGACATCAATATAGAGACCTTGGCTTGCCTCACATGGAGAGGTTTCTAAACTGATTTCAAATTGTCAAATTTTCATTGGTAATTAGGATACTGCACAGCAAACAGCAATGTAAAATTGTCCAGCAGCAGGATAGTTTTAATCATGGATAATAGGCCAGACTGGTGTATGCCTGACTTTTATCTTATCAGTTGGGATAGGGGGTTTGGTGAATGATGGGCGGTGGTTTAGGTGAACACTGTTCTTGCACTTAGTCTTTCAATTGTATGCTCCAAACAAAAGGCAATTTAAAGAGCAGATATTGCTAATACATGCTAATATTCTGAAATATGCACTGCCATGGGGGACATGTACAGATGAAAAAAAAATAATAATAACCTCTCTCTACAAAGAATTGTCAGCTGTCCCTAACAACACTGATAATAAAGCTGCTGTGACCCAACCTTTTCATCGATAGGTCATCCATTCCTTCATCCATTCCTTTTTGCACTGCATTAGAGGTTGTTCTCTATTTTGGTAGTGAACCTGCAAACTTTTCAGCCAAAAGTCACAAACTTTACATATCCCAGAGATTCATCTCAAATCTATAGTAACTGCTGAACCTTATCCCTGCACCTGTATTTATACAGTATTATAATAATAATAATAATAATAATAATAATAATAATAATAATAAACATGTAATTCTTGGCCATCAAACTTCTCAGTTTTACTGTTTCATGTACAATATCTCATAATGGTATTTTTATAACCTTCACTTTCTACAGTGCTGACAAAGATGGATTCTGTGTATTTTATGTTTGGCTTTTTTTTCCTACTCTATAAGTAGATTCATATTCCAGTCTATCAGTAATAAATGACAGAATTATTCTTTATAAACCTGACACTCTCACAGCCTTCAGCTGAGCCATGAAGTCAGTGTCAGGATCCTGGGCTGATGTCAGTGATGATGAGGTTGGGAGAAGAACTTGTGGAGTCTATCAGAGACTTGGCCATGTTGTCTTCAGATATACACTTAGAATATTGTGGTTGATGTCTTTGTGTGTGACCCCCTGCACATCTGACACCCAGAATTCTGCTCACCGCTGTGATATGACTATGAGGAATTATATATTTGAGTACAAGTATTCTCAGGATGGAGACATTATTATAGGAGGGATATTCTCTGTACATTCTGTAGTGTCATTTTGGAGGCAGAAGGAAAGTTTTATTGAATATCTCATGTGTTCAGCGTAAGTGAAAAATGAAGTGTAAAGCTTCCAATCTGATCTACAGAGCTGTGTCTTTAGGAGATATGTGTGATAATGTGCAGGACTCATTCAATCTGTTACACTGCATTAATATAAAATTAAAGTATATCCTTGAATATGTCAATGAAAACCACGTATGGCCCATTCACATTTAGGTGTTCCATTGCCGGGTGTTTATGCTCACATTCATTCATTATGAATAGCTATCAATGCACCACAATGGATAAAAAAAGCATGACCCTCTTTTTATTAAAACAGCACACCGCAGAGCATGGTATGTGTATTATGGTGCCTAGAGATGTGTTGTGTGTTGGGATCTACTGTACAATGTATTGGGGGGCAATTCACAATGAATGACACCGTATTGCACTGCCCATAGAGAAGGTGCTTTGTCATGCATTGTTATGTGTTAAGGTGTCAATTTTTACCACAATGCACAAGTGTTAATGGGACCTTCAATGACTTTGGCCCTTAATGACTCCATATCTTTTTTTTTCACCTTTGAATAGAGTGGGGAAGAATATAGAATCCCTGTCAGATTTTTACTGCTATCTGGTGCTCCATAAAAGAGATCCCCTCACAGAAATACTATATAATATTATGATGCCTTAAAATGCATGTCCAACTAAACATTTTTTTCTTTTGGACAGCCACTGTCCAGGGCTTCATTAGAGACATTCCCTCCCCTCACTTCCTGTCCTGCAGATAACGTTTTACCATAGAAAGTGAGGGAATCTCTCCAATAGCAGCACAGAAATAAACACCATTTTTAGTAAAGTACTGGAAGGCTGGAATCCCTGTCAGCCTTGTATTTCTGTCCTATTGCAGATTTTTCCTCTCTTCCTGTCTGGTAAAACTGTTATCTGTAGGACAGGAAGTGAGGAAAAATCTCTCTAATGGAGCCCTGGACAGTGGCTGTCCAAAAGAAAAAAGGTTTTGGTTGGACATGAATTTTAAGGCACCACAATAACATTATATAGTATTTCTGTTTCTGATGGCCGGCATTGCATTTACCTTTTCTCCGGCATGCACGATTTTAAGGCTTTACATGTTGGGTTTCTATTTACTCAAAACAACCTCATATTTTATATTTTACCAAAAAGTTGGGTAATGCATCTTGTTTGTGTGCAGTAACATTACTTTTAGTACATTTTTTACTGAAAATATGCATTTGATAACCAGCTCCTCTCAGATCATAAATAATTCAAACTACCACCATTGTATTCTGCAGGGTCTTTGCTTTCAGAAAATATATAATGTTTGGGGGTTTTAACTAATCATCAGGCATTTTTATATTTCACACAAAAGTGACTCTGGCAGTGAAAGGATTAAAGACAATGCAGTCACAGAAAAATTCCCATTGATCTGTTCTTGTTGTGGACTGACAATACCATTCTATTTGTTAAATGAAACAACAAGGAATGGTGTCAGCCCTGTGAATTTTCTTTTGCTAAACTAAAGAATGTTTCTCCTTCTCCTCAACTCTACAACATGGGGAGATTGTTTTGTTGATTAGACTCCTTGAGGTAACATAGCAGAGTAAACAGGAATACAAAAAAATAACACGCCTTAAGGGGTGCCCTGGCCCTGCCTGTGAAGTGGTGCATCTGCATGATGTACACAACCCACTACAGCAACATTAACATTTACACAAAAAAAATATTTATATTAATGGCAAATTACAGCTTCAGCCACCTACCAAACAGCTGAGGGTTTACCTAATCTATAGCAGACTCTTATCCCTGGTGAGGGGATCTGGTATAGATGGTAATGGTGGACCCCACACAAAACAAAAATGTGTATAATTGCCCCAAAGAATGCATAAATGACCCTGATCCCTGATGAGGGTCTGATAAAGATGTCAAGGGGTACCCACAAAATGGCATGTGGCCTGCCCCATAAATATTCATACCAAACCAGTAGGGTCTGGTATGGATTTTAAGGGGAAATTTGGGATCTGTTATAGAGAGCTGAAAATACTGTGTAGGGAGAGACACTTTTTTATTATTATGGTATTGGTACATGTCCCCCCCCCCCCATCATGGCAGTGGCCAGTTCCCATGCCTTTTTTTTGACAATAGTTTGCCTATTAGCTCTAGAAATGGGCAGAACTAAAAAAACAAGATTCACCCCCATAAACTTCAGGGGGCTTACTGACAGTTCACAAACTTCAGAATCTAAGCAAGATTTGAGAAACTTTTCACAAACTAAACCCAGGAAGATTGTCTTATCTCTGGTCCTGACTGTCTCCTATGGCATGTCTGTAGGCTCCAACCAGTCTTGTAGCAAGTTTGAAGTCTCTGACCATTTCCTCTAGTAAGTTTGCATTTTCTGACCTTCTTCTGTAGCAATACATATACTGAATATTATGTGTGGCTACTTGGTGATATCAGGGGCTGAAGATGAGGTCTTCCATGCCTCGAAAATTGCCAACCACTGATATTACTCATATAAGTGCAGGAATTATTGAATTTCTCTATATGCTTCATGGAGCAATGCACACGGCCACCAATCCCACCATAGATCTGTTGTTGAAATGTGTTATACATTTTGCCATAAAGAATTTCTGCTTGAATCCTTCTACTGTAGACCACAATGCAAAACTATCCATTTTCTGCAGGGTTTTTGACAGAGAATACAGACATCTCCTGGCTTTTATATTTGCTATTGATGCGATAAACAGCAGTCCAGATGTTCTTCCCAACGTAACTCTGGGATACCATGTGTATGATTCTTGTGGACATGTGAATAAAGCTATAAAAGACGTTCTGCAGATATTGTCTGGACATACAAAGGAAGCTCCAAATTATTCCTGTATGGAGCGGGGTGCCCTCGCTGGTTTCATTGGAGATCTCAATTCTGACACCACCCTCCAAATGGCACAACTGCTGAATCTATATGATTACACCCAGGTAAGAAAATCAGGACAGCTAGGCATCTTATGGTGAGATGGGTCAAAAGGGTACAAATAACCTTTGTGGAAAAGTATCATAAAGTATAACATTGTTCTAAAACAAGACTGTGTAGGGATGGGCCAATGATTCAGTCCAATATTTGGCTGTTATGGCATTTGGACAAATGCCTGAACTTTTGCCCATTCAGTCCACTGATGATTATATATTGAAGTAATATTTCAGGAAGCTAGAAACCACCAAAGTCACCAATGTAATTGGCTTACATGGCCAATAATCACCGGCCATGGCCAAATTTGGTTAATAATGTCATTGCTATTCCCATCCCTTCCCTGTCATATGTACCGGTTCTGTTGGGTTTTAGTGTGGACAGGTTGGCAGGTAGCAGACATCATAAATAATGATGGGTTTACAGTGAGGGGCTTTTCTTTGGTTCTTTTTTTTTAAGTAAAGGACTTGTCAAACATTTGGGTGTCTTCTATCTATAGTTAACTTTTTTGTGAATGAGTAGGAGTACTATGTCCCTCTTACTCATTCACATAAGGGGGCCGGTATCTGGAGGGCCACCTTTATTTTTAAAAGCCTACCGCCTGCAGACCCCCACAACCACCGGACCAGGGTTATGGGGAGAAGGAACCTCTATGAGAGGATCTTGGAACCCACATATACAGTCAGGTCCATAAATATTGTGACATCGACACAATTCTAATCTAAAAAGTGGGAGGCACATATACAAATTGTTGTAATTCCTACATCATTCACCTGATTTGGATATAAATACCCTCAAATAAAGCTGGAAGTCTGCAGTTAAAGCACATCTTGTTTGTTTCATTTCAAATCCATTGTGGTGGTGTATAGAGCCAAAAAGATTAGAATTATGTCGATGTCCCAATATTTATGGACCTGACTATAATTGAAAGAGGACTTTTAACATAAGTTTGTTTTTTTATTGAATTATTGTATTATTTCATATTCCACTGAGCAGTTGGGGAGATTACTGAGCACATGGTGGTTGGATGGATATATTGGAGATGTGGAAGCACTGCATAATTCTAGCATGTATACTGTATACTGTATATAGAGTATCAAGCCTTGTAGGTCTGAATGTTATATGTGTTGTAGTTGCTGCCAAAGTAGTTTTTGGGGATTGACACAATGTTTGTACACAGTGCAAGGAAAGTATTGAAAAGACTGATCAAAGTAGATGAAAGTGTGTGTTTTTTTTATAGTTTTGTCTATAACTTGAATAATTAGTGGAAATGTAAACATTGATCTGGTCCATAAAGGATATACAGGTTCAGGAGCTGAGCTGGTAATTGTGTTTATACTCGGTTGTCCACCTCTAGCTAAAGCCAAAATCAGTCTTGCAGTGGGAGTGTCTGGCCAGTAAACTGATGATCAGGGGACCCCTAGGTGGGATTACAGGAGGAAGATCTCTTAGAGGGGAATTTATCAAAACTGGAGCAGGCAGAATCTGGGGCAGTTGTGAATGACAACCAATCAGCTTCCATATTTCATCCTCAAAGCTTAACTAAACAAGCTGAAGATAGAGGCTGATTTGTTGCTCCATTCTAGCTAATCCAGTTTTGATAAATTCCCCTTAACCACCTCAATACAGGGCACTTACACCCCCTTCCTGCCCAAGCAATTTTTCAGTTTTCAGCGCTGTCGCACTTTGAATGACAATTGCGCGGTCATGTTACACTGCACCCTAATTACATTTTTATCATTTTTTCCCCACAAATAGAGCTTTCTTTTGGTGGTATTTGATCACCTCTGCGGTTTTTATTTATTGCGCTATAAACAAAAGAAGAGGGACAATTTTGAAAAAACACAATATTTTTTACTTTTTGCTATAATAAATATCCAATTTTTTTTTTTTTTTTTAACAAATTTTTTCCTCAGTTTAGGCCGATATGTATTCTTCTACATATTTTTGGTAAAAAAAATTGCGATAAGCGTATATTGATTGGTTTGCGCAAAAGTTATAGCGTCTACAAAATAGGGGATAGATTTATAGCATTTTTATTATTTATTTATTTTTTACTAGTAATGGCGGCGATCTGCAATTTTTATTGTGACTGCGGACACATCGGACACTTTTGGCACATTTTTGGGACCATTCACATTTATACAGCGATCAATGCTATAAAATTGCATTGATTACTGTGTAAATGTGACTGGCAGGGAAGGGGTTAACACTAGGGGGCGCTCGAGGGGTTAATGTATGACCTAAGGAGGTGATTCTAACTGTGGGGGGAGGGGACTGACTGGGGGAGGTGACCGATCGCTGTCCCTATGTACAAGGGACACGCCATCGGTCTCCTCTCCTCTCTGACAGGACGTGGATCTGTGTTTACATGCACAGATCCACGCTCCTGCTCTGTTACCCGGCAATCGCGGGTGCCCGGCGGACATCGCGGCTGCCGGGCCGTGCCCCTAGTGGCTCAGGAGGGCGAGGACGTCATATGACGTCCTCCCAGAACAACAGAAGCCTCGTCCCGCCGTCATATGACGGTGGGCGGTGGCTTAGTGGTTAATGTCATATTATCAGCTTTCACTGATGACTGTAATCATTTATGAAATAATACATTTATTATTACATCTTTATCTGATTGGTCCGGTGAAATAAAAGCACCACTAAAATCTGCTTATAGATCTCTTGTAGACAGCTCAGATGACATGTTTGTTGCGCTCTAAAAACCATTAAAACATTTTCTAAGGTTTTCTTCTGTTCATTTAGATGTTAAGAGTTCCACATTAATTATAAAGACTAGACATGAGCACTGACAAAAAAATTGTTTGTCTTCATTTTAGTTTCATTTGTTTTTAAAAAAAAAAAAAATTGGGTTTTTCACAGTACAAACATGTAGAGTACAGTAGCTCTAAAGTGAGTATATATATATATATATACATATATATATATATATATATATGTATATATATATATATATATATATATATATATATATATATATATATATATATATATATATATATATATATATATATATATATATATATATATATATATATATATATACATATATATATATATATATATATATATATATTCAGTTTAACAAAGAAAGTGGACTTCTAAGTAGGGGTGGTTGGGGAAAAAAAGGGGGGGAGTGGAACAGGTGGTTCAAATTTACCTATACAACAGTGGTGCATATAGAAGTGAGAACTTATACCATATTACCTTCAGGAGTGAAAGCATACTTTGGATACTATTGACCGGTGATCTCAGATAATGGCCTAGTCATAACAATATTAGCTACGGGAGTTACTAGTTTTAGAGATACCAGAGTCATGGACGTCAAAGAGATGCAGGAGTCAGTGGATGTCCTATGGCGGTAGAAAGGCAGAGGGATCGGACAGATTGGATACTTTGAGGTTGCCCAGTGAATTGGTGAGATCTCTTTTCAAGTACCAGTCTGTATAGCGGAATGGTTGCATGACATCTTGTAGGACTTTCTGAGTTAATGTGGCTTCTATATATTTACGTCATCTTGTGAAAAAGCGTGAGGTAGAACGAAAGTTCAGTGTAATGGTTTCTGGCCTCTCCAAGTAGAAGAACAATAGTAGAGCTCTTTTCACTGCCGGTAGAGTGGGTAGAGTCGTTGAAATCCAGTGGGACATAATAGTCCTGCGGGCAACTAGGAGACACAGATGGGCCCACTGCGGAATATTTAGGGGTCCCTTTGCTGGCAAAGAGGATGCTGGGGGTGTGTAGCCAAATAGACATAGTAAATGGTCTTTTGGAATCTGTGTTTTATTGATTTTGCAGATGTGGGCCAGTATAGAGTCCCAGTAGGTGGTGATGGCTGTGCAGTCCCAGAGACAGTGGAGCAATGTGGGATGAGGTAGAGAGCACCAAGGGCATTGCGCTTGAGTTGGGTCCACTTTGTTGATGCGGAACAGGTAGTAGGCTCTGTGTATGATCTTAAATTGTTTTTCATGCCACGTTTCTGATATCGTAAGTTTGCGAACGTGTCTGTATCCCTCTAGGATTGTTTCCGGCAGTTCATTGTCACCGAATAGGTTGGACCATTTTTGGAATGGTTTGAGATGGTACTTTTCTGATTGGTGTTGAATAAGGTAGGAGTATAGATTAGAGATGGAATAGTTACATAGTTACATTGGTTGGTGAGATTGAAAAAAGACACAAGTCCATCAAGTCCAACCTATGGGTGTGATTATATGTCAGTATTACATTGTATATCCCTGTATGTTGCAGTCTTTCAGGTGTTTATCTAATAGTTTCTTGAAAATATCAATGCCCCCCCACTGAGACCACCGCCTGTGGAAGGGAATTGCACATCCTTGCCACTCTTACAGTAAAGAACCCTCTATGTAGTTTAAGGTTAAACCTCTTTTCTTCTAATTTTAATGAGTGGTCACGAGTCTTGTTAAACTCCCTTCTGTGAAAAAGTTTTATCCCTATTGTGGGGTCACCAGTAGGGATGAGCCGAAAACCCCCCGGTTCAGTTGGCACCAGAACCTGAGAACGGACAGAAAGTTTACGCAAACTTTAGGACCCCATTAAAGTCTATGGAACTCGAACGTTCAAAATCAAAAGTGCTAATTTTAAAGGCTAATATGCAAGTTATTGTCCTAAAAAGGGTTTGGGGACCCGGGTCCTGCCCCAGGGGACATGTATCAATGCAAAAAAAAGTTTTAAAAACGGCCATTTTTTCGGGAGCAGTGATTTTAATGATGCTTAAAGTGAAAAAATAAAAGTGAAATATTCCTTTAAATATCGTACCTGGGGGTGTCTATAGTATGCCTGTAAAGTGGCGCATGTTTCCCATGCTTAGAACAGTCCCTGCACAAAATGACATTTTTAAAGGAATAAAAGTCATTTAAAACTGCTTGCGGCTTTAATGTAATGTCGGGTCCCGGCAATATGAATGAAAATCAGTGAGACAAACGGCATGGGTACCCCCCAGTCCATTACCAGGCTCTTTGGGTCTTGTATGGATATTAAGGGGAACCCCGCACCCAAATTAAAAAAAAAGAAAGGCGTGGGGCCCCCAGGCCCTATATACTCTGAACAGCAGTATACAGGCGGTGCAAACAAGACAGGGACTGTAGGTTTGTTGTTAAGTAGAATCTGTTTGTAATTTTGAACTGGTACATTTTTAAAGTGTAGCTCCAGCCAAAAAAATCTATTTTTAAGCTTTTTGGAAAACATAGGGAGGGGTTATCACCCCTGTGACATTTTTTTTGCTGTCTGTGCACCTCTTCAGAAGATTTCACCTCACTTTCTGTCCCAATGACAAATGTTTTTTGAAAATGTGGGGTTTTTAGTGAAACAAGGATTGGTGATAAAGCATCAGTGAAGAGGAGAGACGTTTTTCCCATATTAACTATTACAGGAGAGAATTTCCCTTCCTAGGGGTAGATTTCATTTCACTTCCTGTTGTCTCCTTCCGTTTGCAAGTAGGAGTCGTTTGTAAGTAGTTTGAAAGTAGACTCCTGACCTATATACTCTGCATAAATTGGGGCCTTAGATGTTGGTGTTGCCACAACACTGTAAGCCCTCACAGTCACTCTTGGTGGGCCGTGCTGTGAAATATTAGATCAAGAATTGTAATTACATGCCATTGTTGAACAGTAGTAGAAAAATTGGGCCTTTGGTGGTGGTGCTGGTGCCACAACACTGTAAGCCCTTACAGTTACTCTTGGTGGGCGCAGGAATAGGCCCTGCTGTGAAATATTAGATCAAGAATTGTAATTACATGTCCCTGTTAAACAGGGGCAGAAAAATTGGGCCTTAGGCACTTGTGCCACAACACTGCAACCCCTCACAGATACTCTAGTTAGAGCGCAGGAATGAGCCATGCTGCAAAGAATTGCATCAAAAATTGTAATTATATGCCCCTGTTAAACAGGGGCTGAAAAATTGGGCCTTGGGCACTGGTGCTGGTGCCACAACACTGCAACCCCTCACAGATACTCTAGTTGGAGTGTAGGAATGAGCCCTGCTGCAAAGTATTTTATCAAAAATTGTAATTACACACCCCTGTTAAACAGGGGCAGAAAAATTGGGCCTTGGCCACTGGTGGCGGTGTCCTGAACCAAAAATGTTCTTACAAGCTATCAGCATGAAAATTGAGGAGGAAGAGGATTGTCACTCAGCATAACAGGATAGTCACTCAGCATCAGCATAGGCAGTCTTGAAGGGATCTCACATTAAAAAAAAAATCAGCAGTCTTGAAGGGATCTCACATTAAAAAAAAATCAATCGGTTACATCAGCATCAGGTGCTTGGTAGCTGGTGATCCAAGACTGATTAATTTTTATGAAGGTCAGCCGATCGACCGATTCTGTGGACAGGCACACCCTGTGATTGGTTACAAAGCCTCCAGCAGCACTGAATAGGCGTTCCGAAAGAACGCTGGATGCAGGACAGGCCAGTAGCTCAATTGCAAACTGTCCAAGCTCTGGCCAGTGATCCATCCTCAAGACCCAGTAACCCAGAGGATTTTCGATGGGAAAGGTGTCCAAGTCTGATCTTGCCCCTAGGTAATCCTGCACCATGTAAATCAGACGCTGGCAATGGTTGCTGGAACTGTTCAGACCTTGGGGCTGCAGACTAAAAAATTGTCTGAATGCATCGGTCAGACAGCCACCTTCTCCACCGCTCCTTCTCTGACTGACCGAAGCCTCAGCAACACGTTGTCCAGGAGGACAAGGAAATTGTAACCTCCAAGGTTTAGAAACATTTCTGCTAGGCCTCCCAAAGATGTTTCATCCTCTGCTCCCTCTGCGATGGCAAAATAAGGTCCTCAACCTTACCCTTGTAATGTGGATCAAGGAGAGTTGCCAGCCAGTAATCATCCCTCCTCTTGATACCACGAATATGAGTATCCTTCCACAGGCTTTGCAGGATCAGGGAGGCCATGCAGCGTAGGTTTGCTGAGGCATTCGGTCCAGAGTCCTCTGGGTCACTAAAGATGACATGATCCGCAGCCACCTCCTCCCAGCCACGTACAAGTCCATGGGTTTCTTGGGACTGTAAATGATCCCTTGAAGACTGCTGCTGATGCTGAGTGCCAGGCTCCACCTCCATGCTGACACAATCCTCCTCCTCATCCTCTTTCTGTGTGATCGGTGGGCACGCAGGAACACTGGATAAAGGGGGCCTTGAGAGGTAATGAAGTCCTCCACTTTCTCCCTCTGTTCTGCCTCAAGTGCCCTGTCCATTATTCCACGCAGTGTGTGCTCCAACAGGTGGACAAGAGGGACAGTGTCACTGATGCATGCACTGTCACTGCTCACCATCCTCGTGGCCTCCTCAAATGGTGACAGGACAGTGCATGCATCCCTGATCATAGCCCACTGGCGTGGGGAAAAAAACAAGGTCCCCTGACCCTGTCCTAGTGCCATAATCGCATAGGTATGCATTGATGGCCCTCTGCTGCGTGTGCAGACACTGCAGCATGGCCAACGTTGAGTTCCACTTGGTGGGCATGTCACAGATTAGGCGGTTCTTGGGCAGGTTAAATTCCTTTTGTAGGTCAGCCAGCCAAGCACTGGCATTATATGACCTGCGGAAATGCAAACAGACTTTCCTGGCCTGCCTCAGGACATCCTGTAAGCCCAGGTACCTGCCCAAGAATCTCTGCACCACCAAGTTAAGGATGTGAGCCAAACAGGGCACATGGGTCATTTGTCTCTGTCAGAGGGCGGAGAGGAGGTTGGTGCCATTGTCGCAAAGCACCATACCTGGCTTAAGCTGGCGTGGCGTAAACCACCTCTGAACCTGAACCTGCAGAGCTGACAGAATCTCTGCCCCAGTATGGTTCCTCTCCCCCAAGCACACCAGCTCAAGCACCGCATGGCATCTTTTTGCATGAGTGCTTGCGTAGCCCCTTGAACTGCCAGAAGAGTTACCCAGTACGCAGTGAAAGATAGGTAACATTCCTGTCCATGCCTGCTGGACCATGAGTCAGCGGTAATATGTACCTTACCGCTGACCCTTTCCAGCAAGGCCAACACATCACCTTCCACATGTCGGTAGAGAGCCGGAATCGCCTTCTGGAAGAAAAAGTGGCGTTTGGGAACCTGCCACTGAGGAACCGCACATTTCACAAACTCACAGAAGGGGTCAGAGTCTACCAACTGAAAAGGCAGCAGTTGAAGTGCTAGCAATTTAGCCAAGCTAGCATTCAACCACTGGGCATGTGGATGGCTGGGAGCGAACTTCTTTCGGCGGTGCAGCAGCTGGGCCAGGGAAATTTGCCTGGTACAATCTGACTTCGGTGTAGCGATAGCAGAATGCCCGCAAGTACTTGGCTGTGACACACCTAATTCTACACCTTCATTCCTCTCAGTGCAGATTTCAGAGAGGACTGAAGGTATAGTGGGGTTGGAGATGCCAGCTGATGAGGAGCAAGGAGAGGTCCGCTTTGTTCTTTGGCGTGGGTCTTTTAGTTACGCTTGACCGCGAACTGCATGGCAGGTCAACATATGTCTGGTCAAGCATGTGGTGCCCAATCGAGTGATGTTTTGGCTACACGAGATACGCTTGAGACATATGTTGCAAATAGCAGTGGTGGGATCTGATGCACTTGTCTCAAAAAAGGCCCACACCAAAGAACTTTTGGAATAACGTGCAGAGACAGCAGCGCCCTGCACATGCGGAGCTCTGTGTGATGCAGTCGGTGTGCTGTCCTTAAGCTGGCCCCTGGAGGGCATCCTGCCTCATTGGCGATTGTGCCTCCTCCTCCTTTCTCCTATCAGGCACCCACATGGAGTCAGTGATCTCATCATCCCCTCCCTCCTCATCACTGGAGCAAAGCTGGCAGTATGCTGCAGCTGGGGGAACATGACTGCCAGATTGCTGTCCTTCTTGGGCACCCCCTCTCTCTGGGCTCACGTTACTGCCTCCCTCTAGCTGGGCACCTTCATCGGAGCCTTCAAAACGCTGGGCATCCTCCTGGAGCATGTACCCAACACTGTGGTCAAACAGAGGAGGAGAAGGAGTGACTGATACAATTGAGCCGAGGGAAGAGCAGCATTGGCAGCTGCTTTTACCAGACAAAGAACCCTGAGCCTGGGTGAGAGAGGAAAAGGAGGATGAGGACAGCTTGGTCATCCACTCTACCAAGTCTTCAGCATGTTGTGGCTCAACACGGCCAGCTGCCGAAAAAAAGGACAAGCGTGTCCCACAGCCATGTGCTGGTGAGGATGCACCGTGTCCAGGACCAGCACTGTTGCCTCTAGACACAGAGCCTGCTTGCCCTCTTTTATTGGCTTGTGACTGTCTGCCTCTCCTTGTTGGCCTTCCAGACATACTAATGGCCCGCAGTGAGATGTAGCTGCACAAAGCTGGGATGTATATATATACTGATAGTGCAGCTAGCAGAATCAACTGCCTGCCTGTAGTATTATTAGTATGAGAACACCAGCAATTGTCTTCAGGTAGCTTTAGGTGCACACTGTGCAGCAGACACACTACACTAACTGTAAATACTGTAGCTGCCTGCCTGTGGAATTAATAGGATCAGAACAACAGCAATTGTCTTCAGGTAGCTTTAGGTGCACACTGTGCAGAGGACACAGTACACTAACCGTAAATACTGTAGCTGTCTACCTGTGGTACTAGTAGGATCAGAAGAACACCAGCAATTTTCTTCAGGTAGCTTTAGGTGCACACTGTGCAGAGGACACAGTACACTAACCGTAAATACTGTAGCTGTCTACCTGTGGTACTAATAGGATCAGAAGAACACCAGCAATTTTCTTCAGATAGCTTTAGGTGCACACTGAGCAGAGGACACAGTACACTAACTGTAAATACTGCAGCTGCTTGCCTGTGGTATTAATAGGATCAGAGCAACAGCAATTGTCTTCAGGTAGCTTTAGGTGCACACTGTGCAGAGGATGCACTACACTAACTGTAAATACTGCAGCTGCCTGCCTGTGGTATTAATAGGATCAGAACAACCGCAATTGTCTTCAGGTAGCTTTAGGTGCACACTGTGCAGAGGACGCACTACACTAACTGTAAATACTGTAGCTGCCTGCCTGTGGTACTAATAGGATCAAAAGAACACCAGCACTTTTCTTCAGGTAGCTGTAAATACTGTAAAAACACCTGCCTGCCTGTCAGTAGGAAGAGAATAACAGGAAAGGATCTAGCTAAACTGAATACAGTATATATACACCTAGGATGCATATATATACCCAATACACTGTAAGTGCAGCTAACTGACTCACCTGCCTACTCTAACTTAAATCAAATGACACTGTCTCTCTGTCTATCTCTCCACTGCTGCAACACACTACACAAGGCCGCCATGCAGGCGGCTTTATATAGTGTGGGGCGTGTACCCTCTGAGCCATAATTGGCCAAAGCCACCATGGCTTTGGCCAATTACGGCTCTCTGTACAGACAGCGCTGTGATTGGCCAAGCAAGCGGTCATAGTGCATGCTTGGCCAATCATCAGCCAGCAATGCACTGTGATGCCGCAGTGAATTATGGGCCGTGACACGCCACTCGAATTTGGTGTGAACGGCCCACAATGTTTGCAATTCGAGGAACGGTCAAACATACGATGTTCGAGTCAAACATGAGTTCGACTCGAACTCGAAGCTCATCCCTAGTCACCAGTATGGTATTTGTATATTGAAATCATATCCTCAAGCGTCTCTTCTCCAGAGAGAATAAGTTCAATGCTCGCAATCTTTCCTCATAACTAATATCCTCCAGACCCTTTATTAGCTTTTTTGCCCTTCTTTGTACTCACTCCATTTCCAGTACATCCTTCCTGAGGACTGGTGCCCAGAACAGGACAGCATACTCTAGGTGCAGCCGGGCCAGAGTCTTGTAGAGCCGGAAAATTATCGTTTATCTCTGGTGTTGATCCCCTTTTTAATGCATGCCAATATTCTGTTTGCTTTGTTAGCAGCAGCTCTCTCTGGAGCACAGTGTCAATGAATGACTTCTGAAAGGGATCGGACTTAGGTCCACAACATGACCTCAGATAGTCAGTTAATTGATGATAGAAGAAGATGTGTGTCGGTGGCAAGGAAAATTCCCTCGACAGGGTTTGGAAAGGTTTGAACTTGCTAGGTATGTCATGGTATATGAAGGTTACTTTCATGAGGCCCTTGGTTCACCATTGATCAAATGCTTTGTGGAGAGTGGATGGGAGAAACATAGTGTTGTCTTGGATTTGTAGGTGACGTGAGATATTCAATGGTAACCCCAGTAGTTTCCGTACCTCCCTCCATGCGATGACTGTATCTCTGATGAGTACATTTGATTTGAGGTGAGATGGCGTTGGGATTAGAGTGAAGGATGGCAGAAAGGGAGTGTGGGGAGGTCAAAGCACCTTCAAGCAGAATATTGCAGTATTTAGACTTTCCAGCCAGCCAGTCTAGGCCTTGTCTAAGTAAGCATGAGAGTTTATAGAAATGAATATTGGGCAGACCCGCCCCACCCTCTGAATTTGGGAGGCATAACTTTTGTAATGCAATGCACGGCTTTTTGCAGAACCATATGAAAGTAGTTAATGCCCAGTGGATGTTTTGTACATCAGAATGTTTTAATAATAGAGATATGGTCTGCATTGGGTAGAGTAGGCGTGTAAATGACACCATTTTTAAAAAGGTGGCATCTCCCAAAGAGCGAGAGTGGAATGCTGCCCATGCTTCCAACTCCCTTACAATTTTAGTTATTAATGGGGGATAATTGAGTACATATAGAGAGGAGGGCTCACAGCCTATACGGTAGCCTAAGTATGTGATATATTGGGTCGCCATGGCAATCAGGGATAAAAGTCTCCGTTTGGCAGACAACCGTGGGTGGAGTGCTAACATTTCGCTTTTGTCAAAATTAATTCGAAAGCCAGAGCTTAGTCGAAAGGCCACAAAAAGTTCTCGAAGTCTGTCAAAGTCAGAGAGGGGTTCAGTGAAGAACAACAGTATGTCGTCTGCAAACAGAGCGGAACAGAGTACTTGGTTACCCATGGTCATGCCACTGATCTCGTCATGTGAGTTGATTATTCTGGATAGGGGCTCAATGGTGATATTAAAAAGTAAGGGGGATAGGGAGCATCCCTGCCTCGTTCTCTTTGTTAAGGGTATCGAGTCAGAGATGAAGTCAGGAGTGAAAAGGCGCACAGTTGGAGATGCGTACATTTGTTGTAGGAATCGCATGATTGGGCCAGAGAAGCCGAGTTGTTCCATTAGTCTGAACAACCAGGACAGATTAACGTTGTTGAAGGCCTTTTCGGCATTGAATGATATAATAGCGACGTCTTGATTGGGGTGTGTTTTAGCGTGATTTAGTGCCATTAAAACCTTGCGTATGTTTAGAGTGGCTGAACGTACTGGAACAAAGCCGGATTGGGCCGAGTGAAGTAAGGAGGGGAGTAGGGGGGCTAAGCGCGATGCAACGATTTTAGAGAGGATTTTGACATCCACGTTAATTAGGGAAATTGGGCGGTACGAGCCCGGTAATAGGGGATCTTTCCCTTTTTTGGATATCAATTTGATGTGTGCCTGTGTTTCAGTAGGGAGGTAGGGGCCCCCATCCCACATGGCTGCAAAGACATGTTTAAGGGTGTCGGGCATAAAGTCGTTGGTCAATTTATAGAATTCATCTGTGTAGCCGTCTGGGCCTGGGGCTTTGGCAGATATCATATTTTTGATTGTCAGCTGGATTTCATCAGTAGTGATAGGAGCATTAAGTTTGGGCAGATGGATCTTAGACTGGAGAGTTTCCGCAGTAGCTTGGTCACTCTGGTCGGCTGCGTATAGACCTGTATAATACTTTGCAAGTAGGTTGCTGATTTCGGCAGTTGAGGTAACCAGGGAGCCAGTCGCATTTCTCAGGGTAGAGATATGAGTGGGTCGCCTTGGTCCCGAGCACAGTTTAGCCAGTAGTTTGCCTGCCTTGTTACCAAACCTGTGATAATGTAATTTAGAGTACAACGTTTTAGCTGCTTCCTGTTGTTCTGCCCAATAGTCAAATGTACTTTTAGCCTGCCGCCACGTTTGTATATTATCAGGTGTGTGGTTCAGAGTTAGGTGTTCATGTGCCAAACGTAGAGCTTCACTGGCTTGCTTGTATTGCTGCCTGGGTTTTTTTTTAAATTGAGCAGTATAGGAGATGATTTTCCCTCTCAAGAAAGCCTTATCAACTTCCCAAAAGAGGTTTGGTTCAGTGATGTGAGCTCCGTTAGTGGAGGTGTATTCATTCCATGCTTCTTATAGCATGTGGCGGAAGTCTTCATTGTCTGCCAGATATGAGGGAAAGCACCACGTGGGTGAGGGGGATGAAGGTTTAGCCTGAGTCAAATGTATTACGATGGGACTGTGATCTGAAATTCTGACGTCTGTAATGTCCGAATCGCATAGGGCAGTCATTAGTGCAGGGGAGGCAAAAAGTAATTGATGCAGGAGAAGGAGATATGTGGGGGCAAGAAGAAAGTATACTCCTGATCCGTCGGGTTCATTAGACGCCATGAGTCTATATAGCGCATGGAGGCGATGGATTGTGCTAGAAGGGTAGAATCAGGTGTTAGGGGATAGATTTATGCGGTCTGTGAGTTGGGTCGCTTGTATGGTATGCTAGTGTGGACATGACAGAGTTAAAGTCCCCGCCTACTAGGTGCATGGTTTCAGGTACAAGTACAAATTTATCCAAAGTTACGGATTAACCGAAATAACGAATGCCACATCTAAACAAGTGGAATGGAACAAAATAATAAAAATAATAATAATCAAAATGTTTATAATTATTATTGTTATTTATTATTATTAGATTAGATCTTATTTTTGGATTTTCAAATTTCCAAATTTTTTAATTTTCAAATTTGTGAAATTTCAAATTTTCAAATTTCTTAACCACTTCAGCCCCGGAAGGATTTACCCCCTTCCTGACCAGAGCACTTTTTACAATTTAGCACTGTGTCGCTTTAACTGCTAATTGTGCGGTCATGCAATGCTGTACCCAAACAAAATTTGCGTCCTTTTCTTCCCACAAATAGAGCTTTCTTTTGATTGTATTTGATCACCTCTGCCGTTTTTATTTTTTGTGTTATAAACGGAAAAAGACTGAAAATTTTGAAAAAAAATGATATTTTCTACTTTTTGCTATAAAAAAAAATCCAATAAACTCAATTTTAGTCATACATTTAGGCCAAAATGTATTCGGCCACATGTCTTTGGTAAAAAAAATGTCAATAAGTGTATATTTATTGGTTTGCGCAAAAGTTATAGCGCCTACAAACTAGGATACATTTTCTGGAATTTACACAGCCTTTAATTTATGACTGCCTATGTCATTTCTTGAGGTGCTAAAATGGCAGGGCAGTACAAAACTTCCCCAAATGACCCCATTTTGGAAAGTAGACACCCCAAGGAAATTGCTGAGAGGCATGTTGAGCCCATTGAATATTATTTTTTTTTTGTCCCAAGTGATTGAATAATGACAAAAAAAAAAAATTACAAAATGTTGTCACTAAATGATATATTGCTCATACGGGCATATGTGGAATTGCACCCCAAAATACATTCAGCTGCTTTTCCTGAGTATGGGGATACCACATGTGTGGGACTTAATTGGAGCCTAGCCGCGTACGGGGCCCCTAAAACCAAACACCGCCTTCAGGATTTCTAAGGGCGTAAATTTTTGATTTCACTCCTCACTACCTATCACAGTTTTGAAGGCCATAAAATGCCAAGATGGCACAAAACCCCCCCCAAATGACCCCATTTTGGAAAGTAGACATCCCAAGCTATTTGCTGAGAGGCATGGTGAGTATTTTGCAGCTCTCATTTGTTTTTGAAAATGAAGAAAGACAAGAAAAAAATGTTTTTGTTTTTTTTTCAGTTTTCAAAACTTTGTGACAAAAAGTGAGGTCTGGAAAATACTCACTATACCTCTCAGCAAATAGCTTGGGGTGTCTACTTTCCAAAATAGGGTCATTTGGGGGGATTTGTGCCACCTGGGCATTCCATGGCCTCCGAAAATGTGATAGGTAGTGAAGAATGAAATCAAAAATTTACGCCCTTAGAAAGTCTGAAGGCGGTGCTTGGTTTTCGGGGTCCCGTACGTGGCTAGGCTCCCAAAAAGTCTCACACTTGTGGTATCCCTGTACTCAGGAGAAGCAACAGAATGTATTTTGGGGTGTAATGTCACATATTCCCATGGCATGTTTGAGCAATATATCATTTAGTGACAACTTTGTGCAAAAAAAAAAAAAAAATTGTCTCTTTCCCGCAACTTGTGTCACAATATAAAATATTCCATAGACTCGACATGCCTCTCAGCAAATAGCTTGGGGTGTCTACTTTCCAAAATGGGGTCATTTGGGAGGGGTTTGAACTGTCCTGGCATTTTATGCACAACATTTAGAAGCTTATGTCACACATCACCCACTCTTCTAACCACTTGAAGACAAAGCCCTTTCTGACACTTTTTGTTTACATGAAAAAAATATTTTTTTTTTGCAAGAAAATTACTTTGAACCCCCAAACATTATATATTTTTTAAAAGCAAATGCCCTACAGATTAAAATGGTGGGTGTTTCATTTTTTTTTTTCACACAGTATTTGCACAGCAATTGTTTAAACGCATTTTTGGGGGAAAAAACACACTTTTTAAAATTTTAATGCACTAAAACAGACTATATTACCCAAATGTTTGATGAAATAAAAAAGATGATCTTAGGCCGAGTACATGGATATCAAACATGACATGCTTTAAAATTGCACACAAATGTGCAGTGGCGACAAACTATACATTTTTCAAAGCCTTTAAAAGCCTTTACAGGTTACCACTTTAGATTTACAGAGGAGGTCTTCTGCTAAAATTACTGCACTCGATCTGACCTTCACGGTGATACCTCACACGCATGGTGCAATTACTGTTTACATTTGACGCCAGACCGACGCTTGCGTTCGCCTTTGCGCCAGAGCAGGGGGGGCAGGGGTGCTTTTTCTTTATTATTATTTATTTGCTTTTTTATCTTTTTTTTAAACTGTTCATTTCATTTTTTTTTATCAATTTTATTGTTATCTCAGTGAATGTAAATATCCCCTATGATAGCAATAGGTAGTGACAGGTACTATTTTTTGAAAAAATTGGGGTCTATTAGACCCTAGACCTCTCCTCTGCCCTCAAAGCATCTGACCACACCAAGATCGGTGTGATAAAATGCTTTCCCAATTTCCCAATGGCGCTGTTTACATCCGGCGAAATCTAAGTCATGAAATGCTTGTAGCTTCCGGTTTCTTAGGCCATAGAGATGTTTGGAGCCACTTTGGTCTCTGATCAGCTCTATGGTCAGCTGGCTGAATCACCGGCTGCATTCTCAGGTTCCCCTTTGGGACAGGAGAGCCAGAGAAAAACATGGAAGACGGTGGTGGGGGGACATTCCCTCCCACGGCTTGTAAAAGCAGTCTAGAGGCTAATAGAGCTGCTAGGATTGCTTTTACATGAAAGCCGACCACTGGCTGAAAAAAATGATACCAAGATGATACCTAAACCTGCAGGCATCATTCTGGTATAACCACTCAAATTCCAGAAACATACCAGTACGTTGCTGGTCCTTGTTGGGCATATATTGTAATCTTTTTTTTTTCATGCAGCCTGTGGGGTAAATGAAAAAAAGATATTGATCGGTGGGTATGCCCACCATTAGAATACCTCCCTTCATCCACCCACTTCTAATGATGGGCATACATGCACCGTTTATATATGCCAAAGCATGGGGGCATCCTCCCCCAAAAGGTAGGAGCAAATCGCTCCTCTGCCCCTGCTGCCCCCATGCTTCGGCATATATCACCTCTGCTGGCTTTATATATCATGGGAGCAAACACTGTTGCTGTCAAGATAAATAAATCCGCGCTGCAGCTGAATGGCGTACCTGAAGAAAAAAAAAATGGTTAACAATAAAACACAGTAAACGGTAAAGTATAAAAAATTGCATACCTGAAAAGCAAACATGATAAAACATAATAACAATAAAACATTGCAGAATAGAATACAGTAAAAAAGAGCAGAACAATAGAGAGAGAGAATAGAGAGAGAGAGGACAATAAAACGACAACTATTTTTTTTTTTTATTTTATATTTTTTTGTGTCTTTTTTTTTTTTTACACTTTTTTTTGTAACTGTAACTTTTATAACTGTAACTGGCTCCAGGTTCGGGTCTCTCAAAATGCGATGGCATCTTGGGAGACCCTGTGAAAGTGCGCCTAGTCTGTGCAATGCTGTACCCTACGCTAATACTCAACTAGTGTATGGTAGCGTTCAAAACATTCACCAATGCAAAGACCAGGATTGTCCGGAAAGGAGGGACAATAATAGCGGGTGTCACGCCTATATCCGTGCTTGCTGCAGACACGACATCTTTTTTGGGGGGGTTCGCTGGGTAGGGGTACTCGGGAGGACGTAAAGAAAATGCCTCTCATGCAGCCGACTGCATTTGGTTGGGGATGTGAATGGGGGAAGTACGGGTGCTGCAGAAGTGGTGGGTTCCCAATTAGGATTGGTGAATGCAGCAGGAAGGGCATTATGGGCACGACGGGCCTGTGTTTGTCTTCTTCTTGGTGGCAGTGGGACACTACTTGTGCTTGCCACCTCACCAGCTTGAACTGCACTTATGGGACTTGCCAGGTCACCAAGTATTACTGCAGTGCTGGTTTGACTGCGACCGGGGTGTACTAGGCCGCTGGTGCTTGCCAGTTCCCCAAAACGCTACCAAAAAAAACTGTTAGTGATCGCAGGAATTAGGCCTGACTCTGCGAACACTGCAGTTATGCATTTAGTGTTTTGTATTTGACAGTGATCAATTGATACTGCACTTGGGTGGGCTGGGCGGAGGGGCAAAACGCAAGTGCTAGCAGGTATCTGGGCTGATCCCGCTAACACTGCGTTTTTGGGAACCCTAAACTGCTGGGGACGCTAGTATAGATCTGATTGGATCACATATTGATCTGTTCAGATACTATACCACTAAGGGAGGTGTACGGTGCATGCGTGGGTGTTAGCGCTACTGGCACTAACCTGACGCTGCCTGGGGCTGGTGCTTGCCAGTTCACCAAAACACTACCAAAAAAACAGTTAGCGATCGCAGGGATCTGGCCTGACTCTGCGAACGCTGCAGTTATGCGTTTAGTGTTTTGTAAGTGACAGTGATTGATTGATACTGCACTTGGGTGGGCTGGGCGGAGGGGCCAAAACGCAGGTGTTATCCGGTATCTGGGCGGATCCCACTAACACTGCATTTTTGGGAACCCTGAACTGCTGGGGATGCTAGTATAGATCTGATCGGATCAGATATTGATCCGTTCAGATACTATACCACTAAGGGAGGTGTATGCTGCGTGCGTGGGTGTTAGCGGTACCGGCGCTGCCTGGGGTCGCTGCCGACGCTGCCTGGGGTGATGCAGACCCTATCTGACCCTAAAACCTAAGTTATATCACCACCGGACGATCAGGGGGTTAAACCTTTATTCGGTAATAAACGCCGGGTGCCCTGACACTATAAAAAACAAACTAACTAACCAGCGTCATCAGTAACAGTTATACGGTGATCACTGATGAAAGGGTTAACTAGGGTGCAATCAAGGGGTTAAAACATTTATTAGGTAGTATATGGGGGTCCCTGACACTATAAAATGTGACGACGGCGAACCTAAATATTTACCTCTCTAACTAGCGTCACCAGTGACACTAATACAGCGATCAGAAAAATGATCGCTTAGTGACACTGGCGATGGGGGCGATCAAGGGGTTAAAACTTTATTAGGGGGGTTAGGGGGGTACCCTAGACCTAAAGGGGACTAACACTAACTGCCCTACCACACTAATGCCCCGTACACACGGTCGGATTTTCCGATGGAAAATGTCCGATCGGAGCATGTTGTCGGAAATTCCGACCGTGTGTGGGCTCCATCGGACATTTTCCATCGGATTTTCCGACACACAAAGTTGGAGAGCAGGAGATAAAATTTTCCGACAACAAAATCCGTTGTCGGAAATTCCGATCGTGTGTACACAAATCCGACGGACAAAGTACCACGCATGCTAAGAATAAATAAAGAGATGAAAGCTATTGGCCACTGCCCCGTTTATAGTCCCGTCGTACATGTTTTACGTCACCGCGTTTAAAACGATCGGATTTTCTGACAACTTTGTGTGACCGTGTGTATGCAAGACAAGTTTGAGCCAACATCCGTCGGAAAAAATCCTAGGATTTTGTTGTCAGAATGTCCTAACAAAGTCCGACCGTGTGTACGGGGCATAACTGTCACAAACTTACACCAATGCAGTAATCAGAAAAAAAAAACTGCTTGGTGTCAGTGTGACAGGGAGGTGTTTGGGGGTGATCGGGGGGATCGGGGTTAAAGGGGGGTGTAATGTATGCCTGGCATGTTCTACTGTGTGTGTAGTGTTTGTGCACACATATCGATGTCTTCCCTCCTCGGCGCCGGAACGGAAAATACCGAGCCGAGGAGAGATGACATCACTTCCCCCGCTTCTGTTTACTATGCAGAAGCCGAGGAAGCTTGTCATTTGCCAGGAGCGATCGCAAGGGGGAACCACGAATGAGTGGCCTCCCCCTCACCTCTCATCCGACCGCCGCAGGAACTGGGGGGAGTCCGATCGGACCCCCCACCCGCGGGAAGGCAAGGATGTATCTGTAAGTCCTTTTGCCTGCCCGTGCCATTCTGCCGACATACATCATCATGCGGCAGTCGGCAAGTGGTTAATTTCGAATTTTCAAATTTACGAATTTCCAAAATTTCTAATTTCTGAACTTCTGAATTTCCGAAATTTCAAATTTCTGAATTTATGAAATTTTCCGATTTCAGAAATTTAGAATTTCAGAAATTTCCACATTCCGTATTTCGAATTTTCGAGATTTAGAATTTCCAAAATTTTGAATTTCCCAAATTTCCAATTTCCGAATTTCGAATTTCCGAAATTTCGAATTTCTGAAATTTCGAATTTTACAATTTCCCAAATTTCGAATTTCCAAATTCCGAATTTCCGAAATTCTGAAAATTTAAATTTTCAAAAATTCAAAATTTCTGAAATTCGGAAATTTGAAAATTTGCAAATTCAGAAACAAATTCGGAACTAAACAAATTGCACATGTCTAATACAGACTGTTTTCTTTCTTTCTAGATTAGTTATGGAGCCAGAGATACTTTACTGAGTGATAGAAAGAGGTATCCAAACTTCTTCCGGACAGTTCCGGATGATGAGATGCAATATGTGGCCATAGCAAAGTTACTGGAAAGGTTGAAGTGGAACTGGGTCGGGATCCTTACATCTGATGATGAATACGGAGAGAGGGAGATCCAACAACTCAGCAAACATTTATCTAATCATGGAATTTGTATTGAATTCAAAATTCTGGTGTCTGTAAAGAATTGTGATAAAATGTATCCAGAGCTGCAGACCTCAACTACGGAAGTTCTTATTATTTGTGGATCAGTTAGTATGAATTATTACAAGTTTTTGTATAATAATGTCCCTTATCACACGGAGAAAACATTTATTCTACCAGATTCTTGGTCAAGGAGTGGAGTGTTTTCTTATATCAGTAATTGCAGCTTGGTGTTTACGTTCCCCCTTCTCTACATAAAGGAATTGCTGGAATATTTTTATAATATTTATCCATCCAGCCGCCCAAATGACCCCCTGATAGAGGATATTCTCATAACTCAATATCAGTGCTTTTCAAAAAACCAAATGAAAAATTTACTTATTCCACTCACACTCACACCTAGACATCCTCTTAGGAACAGAAGTTTGGAGACACTTCCACTTGGTTCATCTCATCCTGATGAGAAAACATCCTATAGAGTGTATATCTCAGTCTACATTTTGGCTCAAGCATTACATGACATGGATTTCTCTTTAAAAAAAAATAACAAAAAATCTGAAATAAATCCACACACACTAAAGTATAAGGTGAGAGCGTCCAATGAAAGTTTACTCGTATCTTTTTATACTCGGTCAGTTCAGTACTGGAACACAATGTGCCCAGACAAAAATTACACCCAGTTTAGGTTCATGTTTAGTTTAGAGGTGTTTAACCCTTTCCCTTCTGGAGCTGTTTTTTTTATTTTTGCACCCATGTTAAAAAAAAATATTTTAGGCCTGAAGATGATATAAAACCCCCAAACAGTATACAGTATATTTTCTGAAAGCAGAGACCCTGGAGAAACAATGCTTGCTGTATCATCTTTTTCTGTCACATGATATTAGTGCAATGGTTTACCAAATGTAATCTTTTGTTTTCAGTAAAAGATACACAAAGTTCATTTTAGGACATACAAATGTAATATATTACCCAATTATTTGGTAAAATATAAAAGATGAGGTTGCACTGAATAAATAGATAGTCATTATGTCAAGTCTTATGCCTCGTACACACGGTCGGACTTTCCAACAACAAAACTGTGGATTTTTGATCGAAGGTTGTTGGCTCCAACTTGTCTTGCATACACACGGTCACACAAATGTTGGCCAACAATTGCGAACGTAGTGACGTACAAGACGTACTATGTGGTTTTTCAGCTCTTTTGCGCCACCGTTTGGGCTCCTTCTGCTAGTTTTGTGTTAGTAGAAGTTTGGTGAGTGTTGATTTGCGCTTTTCATTTCTTGCTTTTCAGTTCATTTCTGAATGGCCGTTGGTCAACCAGACACGGTGACACACTTTAGTACCTTCACTTTTCCATAGGTAATGCTTTAAAGGCTAAGTTCACCTTTTGGAACATGTTACATGGCACATCAGTATTTAGGATGTCACATGTTCCAGCACATGTTCCCTCACCCCCCTGTGCCAGTGGGTAGGGGGTTCCTCTCCCCCAAAACCACAGCCATATTAAAAATCAGCTCCACCCACACAGCCATGGTATTAATTCACATGAATCTGTGAATGAATAAACTACAAGTCCTGTCTTCCATCGTTGCAGACAGAATTGTAGTATCAATGGCCTGTGATTGTGCTGATCCGTGCACTCATAGTCCATTCACAAGTCCTCCAGCTTTCTAACAAAAAGCCTGTACAGATGTATGGGCTGAAAGCTGAAGGACTTGTCTGCAGGAGCCTGACATTGCACCCATGATCCACTCATAGCAGATAACTGATAACAGGTCTAAAATGATTGTCCTCACTCCAGATTGCGTGTTGATAACATGTGCAGAAAAATTAAAGCTTTAGTGTGCAGGCGCCTCTCCCATCTGTGTTTATTATTGTATATGTGTGTATGTGGGGGTGGGGGGAGGTTCATATATATGTATTGTGAGAGGTTAAAGTGCGTGGATTTGACTTTATTTTCTTACACGTTCATTTTTATCACATGAGGACACAAGTCCCCTATGTGATCATTTTTTGGGACAGGTTCCCTTTAATGAGACCCCTGATGTCTCCCCTGCCCTCCATTAAACAAATGGAGTTCAGATCACGCCCCATTAGCTTCTTCCCAGGACCCCAAAGTCACATTTTTCAGATCACTTCTGGGTTACAAATAGATTGGGGAGATCAACAAACAGACATTCACTGGTCTCCCTAATGGAGGCTGCCATTGCTGAACTCTCCTTGGAGAATAATAGTTCTTTGGCTGTTCAGATGCTTTCATATCAGAGTTGTCTGACTCTAGTTATACAGGAAATATTTCTGGCACTGATTTCCTGAAGTCACACACAGCAAGGTATCTATAAGTTTTTGGGGTAAATGTGTAATAGCAGTCATCCATTCTTCTCTTTAAAAAGTGCTTAATCAGCAAGTTGGAGGATTATTTTAAAAAGTCAAGATGATATATTAATTCTGAGCACATTGGGTGGATTTGAAGTCCTCTTGAGAGATCTGACCAGGAATGGTGCTCTGTTTTGGTTTTCTTTTTTTTTCCATCAGTTATTCTATTTTAACCACCTCAAGAACGGTCTGTCCCCCCTCCCCCCTCCTGCCCAGGCCATTTTCAGTTTTTAGCGCTGTCACATTTTGAATGATAATTACTCAGTCATCCAACAATGTACCCAAATTACATTTTAGCATTTTTTTTAAACAGATAGAGACTTATATTGATAGGATTTAATCACAGCCAAGTTTTTATGTATATAAATGAGAAAAAAAAATTTTCTTCATGGATTTGGACCAACACGTATTCTGCTACATTTCTTGGGTAAAGATAACCCAAATCAGTGTATATTATTTATTCTGTGGGAAAGTCTACACACTATGGGATATAAATCTGAAAATTGATCAGTCCTGATGTACTGATGGACTAATTTCTTGAGGCCCTAAAATGACAGGACAATACCCCCAAATGTATTTGTTTAAGAGGCATGGTGAGATTTTGAAGTTGTATTTTTTGTTAAATTTTTTTGGAAAATTAATATTTTTTTTCACAAAGATGTCATTTTAACAAGTTATTTCTCACACAGCATAGGCATACTTACAATTACATTTCTTGAGTCCCTGAAGTGCCAGAACAGGACAATCACCAACAAAATCACCGCATTTTGGAAAGAAAACACTACAATGTATTTCTAAGTGGCATGGTTAGTGTTTCAAAAAGTTTTTTTTTTTTTGCCATAATGACATTGCACTTACTATGGTAACAGTGTGTAAAAAAAATATTCTTTTTTTTTAACATGTCACCAGAGCAGTGCAGTGTCACCATAGTGATGTTGTCACCATAGTGATGTTGTACTGCTGGGGGAGGGTGATAGGGATTTTTTTACATTTTTGTAAACATTATGATTGCTTATACAATCATGTACACTGTATAAGCAACCATTTCTAACTGTGTTTGGCATCATTCATGATGCCATTGTTTACTACTGTGATAGCTGTGATTGGCTGCAGCTATCACATAGTACATTGTTGCTGTGATTTGCCTTGAACCATGTAATTGTTGTGACCAATCATGATTGACAGACATTGTTTATGGTAGGAACACCCAAACTGAGATGCCATGTGGGTACATCCTCCCAGAATGACACTCGTCTCACCAGGATGTATATATGCAGTGGGCTGGCAGGAAAAGTTAAGTTAATAGTTTGGCACCTAAAAATGTTAAATGAAGAGCAGGAGATCCACATTCTGTTCTAGAAAGCCAGATCATTGCTGGTATTGTGAAGGACCTGGAGCACCCAGAGGGACACAATGATTCCATACACATAACTTTCCACCGCCAACTGTGTTTTAAAGAGACAATTGTTAAACAGGACATGAGCCGACTTGCTGTACTTTGTACCCCAAAAATGTGTTTTAATTGTTTTGCAACAAACCACAGTCTTATGGAGACACATAAACCTCATTACATAGTTACATAGTTACATATTTGATAAGGTTGAATGAAGACACCAGTCCATCCAGTTCAACCTCTGTGTGTGTGTTTATGTCACTACCACATCCCTGTATATTGCATTCACTAAGGTGTCCATCTCAAAGTTTTATTAACACTCTCTGGCACCACCAACTCTGGAAGGGAGTTCTACATCCTTAACAATCCAATAGTAAAGAACCCCTTATGGAGTTGAAGGTTAAACCATTTCTCATCCAACTTCTTTGAGTGGTTGCATATCTTCATAGCCTCCCTGGCGGTATGATTATGTCCGATTTTTGCGTCTCAAAGCGGTACAATTGTTTTGCATAGAAATTTGGCGTTTTATATTGTAGGCCTGTAATTCTTAGCAATAACACACTTAAATCTGTCGAAACAAGAGTCTAGAAGATATCCCGGGTATGATAAAGTTTGAAACACAAAATCCTGAATTATAATATAATAAATAACTATAAATAATTATTAAAAATAATAATATAATAATAATAATAAAATGAATTTCCCCATGATTCACTGTCACTCAAGTCTGCAAGTGTTCTAATTTACTATTGCTGTTTTCTAGCTGGTCTCAAACCACTTTTGTTGTAAAGGGACACTTTTTGGTTGCTATGGACAATCTCCAGTTTCCAGGCAGAAAGAACAGTATATATAATATAAAACCCTCATGCAGGGCACTGGACAAAGCACTAGGGACAAAAGGGATATAAAATGATTTGATACATCTGTAAGATTACAGTGTACTGTATGTGTTATTTATTTTCAATTTTTTGAATTTGTCACCAGGGTCCGCCCCCATGCATCTTGATGCTCACAGGGAACGGAGCCCGGCACACAGAGGCATCGGCGGAGGACAGAGCCCACAAACACAGCGAGGGGACATCGCAGGATCCTGGGGACAAGGTAAGTATACTACACCAGGATCCTGCAATGCAATCCCCAGTGTGGCTAGGGGGCTACCACTAATGGTGCTGAAATTTAACCCCGAGCCACACTCGGGAAAACCCACCAGGGAAGTTAAGAAACCTGAGACTGAATAGTTTACTCTCTATGTTAGAATCAACATTTAAAAATTAGCATATTGTGATCATATCTACTTATAAGTGCTTCTCCAGGGAGAATAGGTTTAATGTTTGTAGTCATTCTTCATAACTGAGATCCTCCAGCCCCCTTATTAGCTTTGTTCCCCTTCTCTGAACTCTCTACAGTTTCAGCACATCCTTCCTGAGGACTGGTGACCAGAACTAGATGGCATACTCCAGATGTGGCCGAACCAGAGTTTTGTAAAGTGGTAGAATTGAAGTCTTATCTCTTGAGTAGATACCATTTTTAATGCATACTCATAATCTGTTAGCCTTGATTGCTGCAACTTGAGCCTGGGGTCTATGAGAATCTCCAGATCCTTTTCCATTCTCAATTCCTCCTGGGGTTCTTTCACTAATGAGTAACTTGTGTTCATATTCTTAGCCCCCAAGTGTATTACTTTACATTTTTCAATAATAAACCTCAAACACAAACATGTAAAAACTTGCAACTATACTTTTGTTCTTTAGAAGATAATATTTTTTCTCCTTATTTTTAAAGGGTCTTCAAGAGGCACATAAGCCCCCCATCCACAGACTCCCACAACTACAGAGCCAGGTTTGTGGGCAGGTGGTCCCCCTGGGATGGGAAGGTGCCCCCATGTTTAGGGCATGTGGCCTGGCATGGTTCAGAATGGGGCAGACCACTGCCCATCCCTCCTCATCCTTGCCACTCAGGGTGCATGCTTGGATAAGGGTCCGGTGTAAAATTTTGAGGAGACTGCAATATTTTTTTGTGGGGTTCCACTGAAGATTTATACCAGGACTAAAGGGCCCGGTATAAATTTTGGGGGGACTCTAATGCCCTGTACACACGACTGGATTTGCCGTCAGAATAAACTCCGAAGGTTTCTCTGACGGAACTCCTACAGAATTCCATTCAAGCGGTCTTGCCTACACATGGTCAAACCAAAGTCCGAACAAAGTCGGTCCAGAACGCGGTGATGTACCACACTTACGACAGGACTAGAAAAAGGAAGTTCAATAGCCAGTAGCCAATAGCTTCCGTCTCGTACTTGCTTCAGAGCATGCGCCGTTTTTGGTCCATCGGAACAGCATACAGACGATTGGTTTTCCTGATAGGAATTGGTTCTGCCGGAAATATTTAGAACATGTTTCATTTCTAGGTCTGTCAGAATTTTCGGAAAAAAGTCCGATGAGGCCTACACACGATCGGAATAGACAATGAAAAGCTTCCGTCTGACTTTTTCTGTCGGACATTCCGCTCGTGTGTATGCGGCATAAGCCTTTTTATTTATATCCCTGCTGTATGTTACCATTCAACTGTCAGTCTGGAATCCCTGTCTGGCAGCTGAATGTGCTGGAAGGGGACGAGTCACTGGTTGTTAGGATGCCAACAGGTACTAGTTCCCTAACAACCAGGAAGAAGCTGTCACATTTAGCAGTGGTAATAAAAGGGATCTGCTCCTTTTGGGACTAGCACCTGTAGCAGAGGTAGAAGCTGATTGGACTTTACACACAGTAGGCTTGGAGTGGTGCTGTCAGAACTACATGTCCTTGGGTCTGTTTGAGCATTCATCAGCTAACAAATTAAAAATGCCAATTTTCTAGGCTACTAGGCAAGGAGATGTAAAAATAGCATGGTGGGTGGGCACTGACCTGGGAAACATGTACCAATACAAAAACATTTTTAAAATTCCACTTGACCAGACTGCGCATACGTGCGAGCTCCAGGATGGCTGCCTGAGTTGGGAGCTCCGCAGCACCTCTGCCCTCCGAGCCTCACAGCAGCTGCAGCACCCGGGGATTTGAGCCCCCAATAGTCCAGCCGAACTTGGGTCTCCCCCTGAATGTCTATACCAGCCGCCAGGCGTGATCTGGGGCCGGAATTCGAACGAGCAGGCCGCGGTGGGTGTACTAAGATGGCCGTCGGCATCACCTCCACACAGCAACACGCGGCCTGCGGGGAGAAGCATCCAGAATACAGACAAGTGATTGCACCAGCCATGCTAACCTTCTCCCAAGTAGTCCAGGGAGCCCCTCAAAGCCGCCCAGCTCACTCTCCAGCCTCCACTGAATCCCTCCTGAGCAGACGCTGGAGGATTATAACCTGTCCCCTGCAGGGCCTGCTCCTTCACTTTTCCAGGCAGATTTCTCTCCCTATCAGCAGGACCAGGATCAGTCATCAGTGCAGGGGGATCTTTTCCAGAAATTTTCAGCCTTATTGGAGAGGGGCCTGGCCAGCACAGCTGCCCAGATTACCAGAGACATTAAGTCTGACTTTGCCAACCTCAGCTCCAGAATGGAAGCTATAGAAACCAAACTGGATATCACTGTCTCCGACACCAACCAGAATGCTGCACACATACAGGTCCTCCAGAAACAACTGGATACAGCCTTGGCCAGGATAGATGACCTTGAGAACAGGTCAAGGAGATATAATTTCCAAGTCCGAGGTCTCCCTGAAAACATCACAGATATTCTCCCCGCAATCCAGGATCTCATCAAGGAGCTGATCCCTAACACGCCCCCTCATTGTCTGGAACTGGACAGGGCCCATACAGCCCTTGGCCCCCCAAAAGGAATAGCTCCCCAAGGGACATCATTGTCAAACCTTAAACAGCAAGTTATATGAAGAGGTCATCAAATTCAAATATATGCAGATTTGGCTCCCTCGACCATCCAGAAGAGAAGGTCCCTTAAACCGCTCCTGATGGTTCTGTCCCAACGGGACATCAAGTATTCGGAGTAAAATTTTCCATCCAAGACAAAGCCTATTCTTTCTCCTCCCTACCAGAAGCAGAGAAACTTTTCCTTCACCTTAAGCTGATTTCCCAGGAAGCACCCATCTCACTGCGGCTCCAGGAGGATCCTCCAAATGACCTACACCGGATAGTCCAGTTTCCCATCTCTGGAACAAAGGTAAGTCCAAGAAACCCAAAGAAGGTCGCCCACCATAAGTCGCTCTTGGGGTACCTCTCATCCTTCTAGCCCTCATTAGGGCCTTCCACTAGGGGATGTCACTTTCCCCTGTTGTTGGAGTTTAGGACTCCTTTCTACACCAGGGTTGACAATTTTAAGGCCTTCCAAAGTTTCTATTCACAGTTCCCCGTTTCTCACTAGTTTTTCCACATCACAGCCAGTCTGAATTATGGACTAGGGGCCTCCGCTTTAGGTCTCAACCCCTATCTTGCTCTGAGAGACATGATGGTCCGTGACTTTTCAGACTTCAAGAGTTTTCCTTCTAAAATTTGCCATCCGGGTTGCCCTGACCATCTTCGTGGAGATCTTCCTACAGAGCTGCCGAACAGAGAACTTGTTAATCTCAGGATCTTTTGACAGTATGTGACACAGGAACCCGGACCTGGAGTCGGTTCTGCTTTCAAACAGTTGGTTTCACCTGAGGCATCCCCAGGTCCCCCCTATCTCCCTGAATAGGGGGGATAGGGCTTGGGTCATTAATCTCTGTAGCAGACCACTTAACATATCAGGTTCCGAGTCCCAAGGGCTCCTTTAATATCCCTAAGGTTGCTAGGACATGTTGAAATTTCGCTGTGTCAGTTTACTTAAACTAATGTTATCTTTTAAGTAAGGGCCAGGGGTGCTACCCCTGTGCATTCACTCATTCCACAGATGAGGCTTTTACTCCTCTGTGCCATGAGACTTCGGGCCCCTCCTAGAGGCTACCGAAGCCACACTGTGGACGTCAGATGGGGTTCGTCCCCGTCTGTCATCATTAGTCTTCTTAGAAGACAATGTTTTTTGTTTTTCATTTTTTACCTCTCCCCCCTCCTCACTAACCTCTTCTCTCTTTTGAGCTGCTCAGCAGGATTCGCGAAGCTTATGACACCAACTCTGTTACGCTCACAGCTTTTCCAGTGTCAAGGGCCCAGGATGAAAAGTCTTCCAAGGGTAAGTGACGTCTTCCTCAGCAGCATTCCACCCCTCTGATTAAATGTCTGTAGGGAACGTGACACACAAGGATCTTTAGAGTAGCCTCTCATAATACACAAGGTTTGAACTCCCCTAGAAAATGTAGAATTGCTTTTGAAAACTACCGATCCTTGAAGATAGATATAGTCTTAATACAAGAGATTCATTTTCCAATCCGATATAGCCCCAGATTCCTCCATTCACACTATCCCTCATTTTACGTGGCGAATGCAGCTAATAAGACCAAAGGAGTAGCAGTGTTATTTTCTAAAAACAGTACATTTTCTTACATTTCTGATCACAAAGACCCTGAGGGGAGGTTTATCCTGGTTAAGGGCACTATAGAAGGCAATATTTATTCTATAATTTTATACTACGCCCCCCAATAAAGGCCAAACTGCTTTCTTTCAATCTCTTTTCAAAACCCTACTTCCCCTAGTGGAAGGCAAGGTTATCTTTGGACACGACACAAATATAGCCTTTGCTCAAGGACTTGACAAATCAAAGCCCCCCAAAGCCCAACTATCGCGCCCCACCAAAGCTAGCTTGAACATAGCGAAAACCCTATATGCCCATGGGCTAATTGACATATGGAGGGAACTAAATCCCTCCAAAAAGGACTATACCCACTTCTCGGCTCCCCACCAGTTTTACACAAGAATAGACCATATTCTGATACCCCCCTCACTTATTCCCTCTACATATAAGGTGACCATAATTGACACTGCTTGGTCGGACCACTCCATAGTTCTACTATATATTCAAAATGCCCTCTCCAGGCCCTCGGGCACTCATTGGCATTTAAATGAATCTATTCTGAATGACCCCATCAAAACTTCCGAATTGGAAAATTCACTGAAAAAATACTTCCTTCTTAACAACACTGACAAAATATCCCCCGAGACCCTCTGGGCGGCCCACAAAGCTACCATTAGAGGCAAAATTATCAGCATTGCAACTCAAATGAAGAGAGAAAGACTAATAAACATTCAAAAGCTAGAAAAGAACTTTGCTGCCCTAAAAATTAGACACAAGAAAAATCCCTCTAAAACCCTGCTGGCACAACTGGATGCAGCTAGGCTTGAACTGAATCTGGCCCTCACGGTAAAAGCGGAGAAGCATATCCGCTGGAGTGGAGCCTGATTCTACCATCAAAAAGACAAAATAGGTTTGATGCTAGCCTCGAAATTATCGACGCGCCTTCGTTCTCACTGTATTCCTAGGATAAGGGTAGCCGGTCTCCCTCCGACGGCTGACCCCAACAAGGTTTTAGAGGCTTTCTGTGACGTCTACACTGACCTATATGCCAAGCCCACCAAGAACAAAGATCCTTTGATTCCAAGCTTTCTTCAGGACCTTCCGATACCTACACTATCTGCGGAACATAGGGAGATTATGGAAGCAAGCATATCTATTTAGGAAATAAAGGAAGTCGTGAAACATCTAAAAACAGGCTCGGCCCCTGGTCCCGATGGCCTTTCAGTGCCATACTATAAGGCCTTCGTGGACACGCTAGCTCCCCACATGGCTAAATTCTTCAACACAAAAGCCCACGGTTCCCCCTTAGATCCACAACTCAATGCGGTCTACGTAACGATAATCCCCAAACCAAATAAAAATCCCGAAGCAGTTGAAAATGATAGACCAATCTCCCTCATAAATAACGACCTCAAGATCTTAACGAAAATATTGCCCAACCGCTTATCTTCTTTCATTAGTCAATACGTCCATAAAGATCAGGTTGGGTTTATACCAGGGAGACAGGGACCTGACCAAATTAGAAGGGCCATTGACTTAGTCTCCCTTCTACAAGCGGGATGGGATGGGGGTCCCAAACAGGAAGGGATGCTGTTATCTTTAGACTTACACAAAGCCTTCAACACAGTTGAATGGCCTTACCTGTTTGGGTTATTAGAGAGGTGGGGGTTTGGAAAACGCTTTTTGGGCTTTCTTCACTCCCTCTATTCCAACCCATCGGCACAGATTCGAGTATGCGGACACCACTCCAGACCCTTTAATATGGCTCGTGGCACTAGACAGGGATGCCCCCTATCCCCTTTAATTTTCGCCATGGCTATTGAGACACTCGCAGTGGCGATTCGTTCTAACCCCAATATTCAGGGAATTTCCTGTGGGTCCCAAACTCATAAATGCAGTCTTTTTGCCAACGATATGCTAATATTCGTAACCAGTGGCGGCCTGTCCATAGGGGGTGCATGGGCGCCCCCCCCCCAAAAAAAAATGTGCCTTTAAAAATATAAAACTTCCTTTGAGTGCACTGTGTTCCGGGCGGACGGCGGACACGGTGCACTATGGAAGCGTCATGCCAATGCAATCCCGTGATTGCAGGCAAGACGCTTCATTTGCGGGGTTTTTTTATGCCCTGTGGCGCTGTGCAGTGTGCGTCTACACGCTGATTGGGGCATTCTCCTTCATGTCTTCATGTCTGGGCGGTGCTGTCTCCCAGCGGCATGTCACTTCCTGTTTCGGCTCTGTGTGAATGGAGAAGACAAGGTACTGTGTTACTGACAGCCTGTCTGTCCACTGTATTATTTTCTTCTTAGTCTGTGATCAGAGGGTGGAGGGAGCTGTGCTTCACCTATGCCCTGCCAGGAATCAACCTCTGCTCCAGCCCTTCACCCGACAATCTGCTGGAGCCTTCATTACACATCTGCTGTATGTGTATATCACGAGGGATCCCAGCACTGCGTCCTGGAGTCATGCTGTGCATTCTATCATCTAATCTCTCTCTCTCCTATCTGTATAACTGCATATCTATCTATCTATCTATCTATCTATCTATCTATCTATCTATCTATCTATCTATCTATCTATCTATCTATCTATCTATCTATCTATCTATCTATCTATCTATCTATCTATCTATCTGTATATCTATATATCTGTATATCTATCTCTCTCTCTTTATGTGTATATCTCTATCTATCTGTCTCTCTGTCTATCCTATCTATCTAACTGCATGTCTATCTATCTATCTATCTATCTATCTATCTATCTATCTATCTATCTATCTATCTATCTATCTATCTATCTATCTATCTATCTATCTATCTATCTATCTATCTATCTATCTATCTATCTATCTATCTATCTATCTATCTATCTATCTATCTATCTATCTATCTATCTATCTTATCCATTCTATCCCCCTGTCTGTCTATAGGCCCCATCACGGGCGAGTGACGTTGAGGGGGGGGGTTGGTTGGGATTTTGTTTGCGCCCCCCTAAAAAAATGGAGCACCAGCCGCCACTGTTCGTAACCTCTCCTATCACATCTCTACCCAATCTATGTAGCCTCCTTAATGACTTTGCTAATGTGTCAGGCCTAAAGGTTAACTATGACAAGACCCACGCTCTCAACATATCTCTGAAACCAGCCACAGTAGAATCATTGAAAAACTCTTTCAAATTTAAATGGAACAACGCGTCACTAGAGTATCCAGGGATTCATCTCACCGCCAAAATTGACCAACTATACTCAATGAATTTCCCACCCACATACAAGAAACTGGAGTCGGAACTAAAGTCCTGGGGCAGTAAAGAGCTTTCCTGGCTAGGAAAGATCCACTCAATAAAAATGACACTCCTCTCCAGACTATTATATTTATTTAGAGCTATTCAGATCAACTTTAAAAAGGATCACTTGCAATCCCTCCAAAGGAAAATCAACAAGTTTGTCTGGGGAGGAAAGGGTCATAGACTACCAAATAACACTCTTTATAGGATACGTACACAGGGGGGCCTGGGATTACCAAGACTCTTATGGTACTGTCAGGCAGCGAGAATTGCCCAACTCTCAACGGTATTTTCCAGAACAGAAAAACCTGATTGGATTCAAATTGAATGACAGTTGGTCCCTAATCATACTCTTGATTACTTATTATGGATCCCTCCCAGGGACAGACCCTCCCATATTCTCGCCTATCCTTTCACAATCCATGACCCTTTGGGGCAAAATAATGACTCTACCTTCATTAACCTCTATCTGCCGACCTCTGGCCCACATTTTTAATAACCCAGATTTCATTCCTGGCCTAAACGTATCTTCCTTCAAATGGTGGTTGGACAAGGGGCTGTATCGGATTGGTCACTTCTTTACTGCATCAGGCCCTTTAACCTTAAAATTCTGTCAACAACAACTGGACATCCCGGAGAGGGAACACTTTAGGTTACTTCAAATACAACACTTTCTTCATAAAATATGGATAGGGAAACCCACCCCTTCTAGGTTCACCCCTTACGAAGCTTGGATAGGCCAGGCCACGAATCAGAGGGGTGGAATCTCTGTCATATACCAATCTCTAGCTCAGCAGGAAGGCAAAACCCCATATATGACTGCTTGCGAGAATGATTTCCAAATCCAATGTGATCTTGACAAATGACGGATATCCTTTTCCAGAGCCTATCAGGGGATTAAAAATATTTCCCTAATAGAATCAAATATCAAAGTGATGACCAGGTGGTATCTCACTCCTTCTAAATTGGCCCACATGTTCCCCTCTGTCAACCCCCCGTGTTTCAGAGGTTGTGAACTGATCGGCTCTATGGCCCACATATGGTGGGAATGTCCCAAAATTAGGTCATTCTGGAGAAGGATGTTTGCTCTAATTCATAAAGTGATGGGACAACAGATTCCCAGAACTCCCACAGCAGCCCTCTTGAATGCAAATGTCCCAGGTGCTTCTAAATGGACTCACAAATTAATCCACTTTATCTTCCTAAGCGCCAAACTAACAATTGCAAAGGCCTGGAAACAGCCCAAGGTATCTTATATTGTGGCCAAGCGAAAAATTTCCTGGTTGATGTCCCAGGAGAAATTGACCAGTGCCTTGTTAAATTCCAGGGCACAGTTTGAATCCACCTGGGAACCCTGGGCTACTCACATAGGTATTTCCCTCATCCCTGGGATGCAAACAAACCAAGTATTCGTCAACACCCTTGCTCCTTCATGATGCTTGCTGAGTGGCTCTCCGCCCCTTCCCCCCCCCCTCTAGTATGCCTTATGCTTTCTTTTGATTTGCTGGATACTACTATTTTAATTATGTTACGAACAGATAATACGCTCCATATGTCAATGTAGTACGAATGCTCCCATTCTACAGTGTTACAACCTCCCACAGGACCCTTTAGGACATAAACTTTTATACACTTATCTACTGCGATGCCCTGTGTTTGACAATAATCTTGGCCGTGCTCCAGGGGTCTCGGGGGGTCTGCCTCGGCACAGTTTGTTCCCATTAGGGGTGCCGGGGGGGCATCCCGGGACAACTGGAGCTTGGCTTGGCATGGAAAAGAGTTACACATGGCATCCTGTGGAAACCATTTGTTTTTTCGACCTTAATATTTCTCGAGGATCCATACTCCTCAGTCACTTCATGGGCCCCTTCTATGTGTATGTTTGTTTTTTCTTTTTTTGACAGCAGTGGCAGTGAAATGTAATTTGTTGGCAATTTAAACTCAGATCTCAACAAAACAAAACAAAAAATGTGGGAGGTCTCCCTTAAAATCCATACCAAACCCTTATTCTGAGCATGCAGCCTGGCAGGCGCCTCCCCCCAAACCATACCAGGCCACATGCCTTCAACATGGGGCAATGACTTGTTGATAAGAACAAGAGCCTCTTCCCCACAACCCTGGCCGATGATTGTGGGGGTCTGTTGGTGGGTTGGTTTATCAGAATCACAGTGGCTTTTTTCTTGTAAATGAAAAATGCTTAAATATGGCCAGTGACCATATTTGGGCAGTGATGTCACTACTATTCCCACCCCTTTTCTTATGTGGCCGGGATTTCCAGTGATGTCATTGGTTCCTAGGGATGCCTCGGGACAAGCATACGCAGCTTCCTTAGGAATCACTGACAGCAGGAGGTTGTTACATATATAAACTGTAGAAATATTGCTTCTATATGAGATTATCGACTCCAATCCAAAAGAAGGTTGGATGGGCAAAAGTTTGGCCACTTGTCTGAATGCCCAAACAGCCAATGTTTATACCAGACCATTGTCTCATCCTGACTGAAAATCCATTTGTTTTTCCATTCACACAGGATTCTCCATGAACTGTACACAGTGCAGAGGTCTTCTTCATATTATTTTCCCTGCTGGTACAATGTTCTTATGCAGCATACACATGACCAGTTTTCCCATTATGATAAACTCTGACGGTTTAATTGACGGAGTTCAGACGGAATTCTGCTGAAACTGTCTTGCGTACACACGATCACACCAAAGTCCGACCGTCTAGAACGCGGTGACGTACAGCACGTACGATGGGACTAGAAAAAGGAAGTTCAATAGCCAGTAGCCAATAGCTTCTGTCCCATACTTGCCTCAGAGCATGCGTCGTTTTTGGTCAGACCAGCATACAGACGATCGGTTTTCCCGATAGGAATGGGTTCTGTCAGAAATATTTGAAACATGTTCTATTTCTAGGTCCGTCAGAATTAAAAAAAAAAAAGTCAGATGAGGCACACACATGAGCGGATTATACGATGAAATGATTTCGTCATACTTTTCCTGGTGGACATTCCACTTGTGTGTACACGGCATTAGCCTATAATGTTAGGTCATTTTCTCTATTGGTGAATGGTAACTTTCATGGTCAAATGTTCTCATGGCTATTTTTCACAAATGTTAGAGAATGTTACATTCACCCGGTGAAAAGCAACAAAGATACCATTACACACATATTACAAACATTATGGTATTATTCATTATACAAATGTTAAGACATTCATAGTTTATATGGTTTATAAGATTGAAAAAAAGACACAGCTCCATCCATTTCATCCTGTGTGTGTGTGTGTGATTTTTATTCTTTGAAAGTTCCCATAGCCTCATATATTCTGCTTTCTGAGGAAGACATCTAAAAGGTTTTAAAAGTTGTCAGCACTCTCAGCTTGTACCACTTCCTAAGGAAGGGAATTGCACATTTTTACTTCTCTAGCAGTAAAGAACTCTTTCCCCAATCTAAGGTTAAGCCTCCTTTCTTCTAACCTCAAATCATGACTACATGTCCTCTTCGGGGACCTTACAGTAAACAGTTTATCACAGATACTGAAATCACTTTTAAATATATTTGTACGTTGTAATCTTGTCCTCTCTTAAAGAGTAACTCCACTTTTGTTGAGAAAAAAACCTTCCCCTCTGGATGGTCTTTGTACATCACATGGATTTTACAAACTTTGTTGCAGATTCCTATCTTTTGTTACTCTGAAGAAATAGCTGTTTGTTTCTCCATGTCCATGTACTAAAATAAAAAATAAATAAAAATATGATGCGCTAGAGTGTGCTGAACTTGCCCCTATCACAGCACAAAAAGATACAGTACATATACACCAAAGTGCAAAGGTATCTACCACACTATGTACTATATCCCATAAAGTAAATGAACGTAATTTGCACAAATAAACCGTGCAATGAGCATATAAAATGATAATAGTAATATTATTAAATAAATTTGCTCCAAAATAAATAAGTTCAAAGCAGGTGCTAAAAAAGTGCAATTAACAAATAAAATAATGATAGTAATAATAATAAATATTAAATAAATATAATTGCTTCAAAGATAATCCATACATGCAAACAAATACTGAAAAGTGACATGTGCCAACCAAAAAAGTGCAAAGTGTCACACAATGCATATACTTAATAGTCCATCATGAACTAGATATAGATTGAACACAAAAAGTCCTTCACAGAAGTGATGACGGATGATCTTCATTAATGATGTGTTTAAACATGCTAAAATTCCATGTGCCACAGATCATGTGATGGTGAATCAAAAGGTGACCCCCCAAGGTAATCTGCTCACCTTAGAGAATGTGACTAAGTCACTAGACAGAGTCAGGAAACGCTTTTGAGCCACCCAGGGCTCTATATGGATCACAGGAAAGCAGGCTCCAAAATAAGGCTCAAACATTAAGCAAGGAGAAAAGAAAAGGAACCATATAGTGTGATAAAGTTTAAAATATTTATTCCAAGGTCAGATAAAAAGCTTTCCCCCAAAGGGGGTACTCACATTTTGAGGGTGTGTCAGTGCACCATTCTGAAAGGCATATATTCTGGATGTAACAGTGAGGTTATGGAGACCATTCCAGCACCGACAGCTGCTGCTGCCTAACACTCCGTTCTGGCCCCTCCCCTAGGGCATTGACACACCCTCAAAATGTGAGTACCCCCTTTGGGGGAGAGCTTTTTTATCTGACCTTGGAATAAATATTTTAAACGTTTTCACACTGTATGGTTCCTTTTCTTTTCTCCTTTCTTATTGTTTGAGCCTATGCTGGAGCCTGTTTTCCTGTGATCCACTTAGAGCCCTGGGTGGCTCAAAAGCGTTTCCTGACTCTGTCTAGTGACTTAGTCACATTCTCTAAGGTGAGCAGATTACCTTGGGGGGTCACCTTTTGATTCACCATCACATGATCTGTGACACATGGAATTTTAGCACGTTTGAACACATCACTAATGAAGATCATCTGTCATCACTTCTGTGAAGGACTTTTTGTGTTCAATATATATCTTGTTCATGATGGACTATTAAGTATATGCATTGTGTGATACTTTGCACTTTTTGGTTGGCACATGTCACTTTTCAGTATTTGTTTGCATGTATGGATTATTTTTGAAGTGAAGCATCCTACTCCCGTAGGGGCGGCTAAAGGTTCGTTCTACCCTGGAGCTTGTTCTATCACCCCTTTTACCCCAACCAAATAGAATACACAGACAGTCATTAAAAGTGAACTATGTACAAGTTTATTGCGATTTCCATATGAAATGCAGCACTATGCTGGAAAGTCACTCTGAATAACTTCCAGTAGGGTTGAATGATATGCAATACAATATTATTTTCAGATTATAAGAAAGCCCCGAGTAGTAGACTTCCATCTTGAATAATATTCCCTAGTGCAATGCATCTTTCCTTCTTCCTCTTTACCACCACTTCCTGACTTGGAAGAACTTCTGTTAGAACTCCCTGAATGAAACTCTGAATAGCATTCAGGGGGTGACTTTCCGGATTCCTCCAGCGTATTAGTTCCTCTAGGGCTCAGCTCTATTACCCTGAACCCCACACACTAACCCCTCTAAAGTCTCTGCAGAAGTTCTGTTTCCCTCTGGGTTACACTCACTTGTGTTTCTGAGTGATGATCCATGTCACACACGGAAAATCCTCGCCCAGTCCTGGATGTCAGTATTGGCAGCCTTTTGTAAGAAAGTACTTCAGTTCCTCTCCATCCACATAGCTTTGTTTTCCTTCTCCTCACACAGGGGAGAACATCAGTGCTGTATCGGTGGCTATATCCTTACTCCTGGATACTTCCTCCATCGCGTGCTTCCCCTCCCCCCATAGGGGAGAGCACCCGCACGAATCCTGGATCTCTACATCCTCCAAACTGTATCTCTAAACTTCCCATGCAGAACGAACTCTCGGAAACATGTGACCAGGCCTTAAATAGAAGTCCCACCCCTGTCCCAACAAATTAATGATTGGTCCAGAGGCGTCTTCCAAAAGCTACCTGTCACTCACGCTTGTATTCCTCCTGTCTTCTAGGCCAAACCCCAGAAAACAAAGGAAACTGTCCAAGCAGAGTGCAGGGGGTCACACCCTCTGCTACACTAATAAACCTCCCCAGAAATCAAACCCCACCAGATTACACTGCAGAGTGAGATTCTGGCAATTTTGGCCTATTTTAACACTAAACTCTCTATTGTAGCCCTCACCCAAACTGGTGGGCGCTACAGAAGAAATTATATTTATTTAATATTTATTATTATTACTATCATTATTTTATTTGTTAATTGCACTTTTTTGGCACCTGTTTTGCACTTATTTATTTTGGAGCAAATTTATTTAATAATATTACTATTATCATTTTATATGCTCATTGCATGGTTTATTTGTGCACATTACGTTCGTTTACTTTATGGGATATAGTACATAGCGTGGTAGATACCTTTGCACTTTGGTGTATATGTACTGTATCTTTTTGTGCCATGATAGGGGCAAGTTCAGCACACTCTAGCACATTATTTTTTTATTTATTTGATATTTCACACGTAGTACAAGGGGTGATATATGCATGCGGCTGTGTAGTGCTTTTTTTTAGCACTAGGTTCATTGTGGCTCGTAGGATTTCCTTTTTTTGGGTTTAATAATTGTAGCTCCCTCTGGTGTGCTAGAGTAGGATTTTTGTTGTGTAGGAAAATTGTTCAGGCTTAGCTGGCAGCCTCCCCCTACTTCTAGAAACTTGCAGAAGATTCCAGAATAATGGGAGTAGAGGTGAGGAGGAGCTGCCTGGAGTATTCATGAGGGCCCTGACCAATCCCCAACAGTTTAGATGGCAGGGGGCAGGTCCCCTCAAATACTCTGGGTCAACCCAGGTTGGGCAAAGAAGTTCGGGTTGAAGCTGGAGATTACATTTTTGGCCTTTCGGTGGCCCTTGAGGGTGCCTCCTAGTCTGGGGGGTGACCTTGGGCCTGGGCTCATGTGTGAAAGGGACCCTCTTCACGACACACAGGGGTGTGAGAGGCATGTCTGAGAGGACTGGGAGAGAGCAGTCTGGGATGGATGTAGAGTCAGTCTGGGAGGACTGTGGAGTCTTGGGCAGGAGGGCTGGAGAAAGGGGCAGCTGCAGCCAGGTGGGCTGGCAGTGCCTGAAGAGGTGGTGCTGGGATCAGTAGCCCCAAGAGGAGGACAGCTAGGCACTAGGGCTTTGCTACACAAACAAGGGGCCCATGGTCCTCGCCTGTAAAGGGTTTTTACTACTCGTCTGACTGAGCCTTTGTCAGTTCATCCAAACAGTGCCAGCTGGTCCTGGGAGTTGTAGTTCTACAAGCAAGATTTGTGCTGGTGGTAAAGGAGAAGTGTATCTACAGACTGTCTATAGTTGTGTCTCTGAAGAGTTCTACTGCTTTGAACAAGTGGGCATCCTATAATATTCATATCCCAGTTTATTTTCCTCAATTCAATCTAAAACAAAGCACTGGACTGTTCTTCAGACTTAAGTGTTCTGTGAAGATGCGGTGTGCCTGGCTGTGCAGGGTGGGGGACCCTTTTACACTTGTGGCTCCTTAGGGGATGTGCTACATAACTGTCAATCTGCTGCTGCACCTGCAGGGCTTTAATGGGGAAAGTGGGAGGGTCTGCATCCCTTTAGATGTGATTTCCCTTTGGGAGTTCCTCACCAAAAATTAAATTTTTATTGAAGGAGGTGCACAAAATCCGATTTTTATCTTAATTGTATCTGACTGATTTGTATTTGACTTCTGGGAAGTGAGCCAATCATAAGGGCAGGAAATTACATTTCTGGGGGAGGGGTTTTCTGTACACCATCTGTGTATAGAACGCCTCCAGGTGGCCATATTGCATTTTACACAACATTACAGAGCTGCAGATTGAAAGAAAAGGTCATTTTAAATAACATTCAATTACAATATTTGTATATGCTATATTATTTTTTTTATGTGCTCATTTTTTTTCTCATGAAAGTGGAATTGCCCTTTAAGTGCCTGTTCTCCGGAGTGAATACCTGTAATCTATCAGTCCTCATAGCTGACATCCTCTGTCCTCCTTGTTCATTTTGTTGCCATTTGCTGAACTCTTTCTAATTCATCTACAACTTTCCAGAGGATTCAAACAGCAAAAAGCACTCACATGAGTGTAGACGGATAGGCCGCACACCCCATAAAGTGCATGAAAAAGTATGAAAACCCCCTATCGGGGCTTTTAAGCAGCCAATAAAGTGCAATATAGGTGGTTGAAAAAATTGAATTTTATTGGTACAAAAAATATAAATAACATATTAAAAAAGAAAATTCACTAGAATGAATACTGACTGTTAGAGTCAGGACATGAACTGAATGTGGCGTACAATTGCAACGGACAAAAGCCTACAATTAAAACCAATGCAAGACACAATGTATACGGGGGCAGCCAAAATTCCCCCAATAATGAATCCTTGAGGTTGGATAACAATAAATGCCTATAAATAAGGACAATATGCAATACAGTATATGTGGAACAACGAAGATTATATGTAAAAATCCTGACGCGTTTCGACCCTTCCCGGATCTTCTTCAGAGGATGGTTGTCCACTATAAAAAAGTTAACATATATCAAACATAACATCAGATTTCCACAGTGCCAAAACCATACATGCATACCCTGTAGTGTAACTGAATAAGTTGTATAGTTACCTATCGCAGAATTTGTGACGTTACAATGTCGTTTCTAACATTGCAAAATGTTTGGGGTGATGCGATTTCTCCTCCGCTACCCTGTTTCCCCCGTGTCGGACCAACTCCCCAGGGGGCGGGCGGTGGACTGAATGTATCTTACGAGAGATCACGTCTACCAACCCCCCATACAGGAGAGGGAGGGAAAGGAAGGAGCAAGATAGGCAATCCAAACCGCACCCAGATGAATTCACGTTAGTAGTAAAAATAAAAAATAAAAAATGAAAAACGAAGGGTCAGTTGGTTCATCCACATGGTTGGGAAATTTACCAACCATGGAGTTCCATACGGTTACTAGATTATAAGTCCATGGGTATGCAGGAGGGCATTGCTAAAGAATGAAAAGGGGAGGGGGAAGAAAAAGAGAGGAAGGAGGGGGAAGGGAGGGGGGGGAGAAGAGGAAAGGGAGGAGAAGGGGAAGGGGAAGGTATGTGAGGAAAGAGTGGAAAGAAAGGGAAAGAAAAAAGTGAACAAAGAATAAGTGAGTGAGACAGAAATCAACTGGAAAATAGCAAATGCCCTGCTGCCGATTAATCACCATGCGACATAAGAATATATGAAAGAATTAATGGGGTAGAAGTGGAGGAGAAATCGCATCACCCCAAACATTTTGCAATGTTAGAAACGACATTGTAACGTCACAAATTCTGCGATAGGTAACTATACAACTTATTCAGTTACACTACAGGGTATGCATGTATGGTTTTGGCACTGTGGAAATCTGATGTTATGTTTGATATATGTTAACTTTTTTATAGTGGACAACCATCCTCTGAAGAAGACCTGGGAAGGGTCAAAACGCGTCAGGATTTTTACATATAATCTTCGTTGTTCCACATATACTGTATTGCATATTGTCCTTATTTATAGGCATTTATTGTCATCCAACCTCAAGGATTCATTATTGGGGGAATTTTGGCTGCCCCCGTATACATTGTGTCTTGCATTGGTTTTAATTGTAGGCTTTTGTCCGTTGCAATTGTACGCCACATTCAGTTCATGTCCTGACTCTAACAGTCAGTATTCATTCTAGTGAATTTTCTTTTTTAATATGTTATTTATATTTTTTGTACCAATAAAATTCAATTTTTTCAACCACCTATATTGCACTTTATTGGCTGCTTAAAAGCCCCGATAGGGGGTTTTCAAACTTTCCAGAGGATTGGTGACCAAAACTGAGCTGTATATCCAAGATGAGGCTGAGCCAGTGTATTGTAAAGAGGTAGAATTTTCTAATTTATCGCTGGAACGATCGCATCCGCAAAGCAAATTGTTTATAAATAGTTCCATTAAAATGTATCTGATTATAAGTGATCAGCAAACAGGTCATCTCATCCCAATGACATTCCCTGATTGAGATATAACTAGATAAACAATCTATAGTCAAAAAAAATGACTAAGTGTTCTATATACTTGTTACCCATAATCATTTCTGTCATTTTTTAAGCTGTCCCACTATGTAAAAGAAGTCCAGTACAAGGATCCGAATGGCAAGGTCATGATTTTTAATGATAAAGGAGAACTGCCCAGCCCATTGGAAATTGTAAATTGGATTACAAGGATTAATGGTACAAATACCACTGATTGGATGCATGTGGGTCACTTTGATGGGTCCCTCTCAGAGGTTCAGCAACTTACACTAGAACCAGAGCGAATATCATGGAAAGGAGACAAGGTGAGTTACACTGGGGAAGATGATCCAGAACTTATACAAGAAACATACTAGTTTTGACCCTAAAGCCCATCTCCAGACAAAACCTAACCCCCTCCCCCCCATTCTGTTCATAGACATCCAACATCTGCCATGACTCATTCCATGGTGATTAGATGAAGGTGTCAGTGCTGGCTGTGTGGATATATATGTCGGGATATGTTCCCATCACTCATTATACCTGAAGAAGTGGATAAACTACAAAACATACAAAACATTACAGAACAAGTTCAGCTAAATGTGACTGACTACTACTATTACCTCCCCCCTCCTCATCTCACAGACCAGGGACATAGACATCTATAGAAGGACCCTGACTCCTGTGTACAGAATGTAGCAAGGTCTCCGGCCTCCTTTGGTCTAATGAAAACCTCCAGGGCCAGAGATAGCTGACATCTTTCTGTATATGGTGGGTTGTGAGGCATAGTGGGTGCAAAGGTGTTAGATTCATTGGGCGCCAGACACTTCTTGAATGCAAAAGAGATTTTATTTCTCTTAACAGAACTTTGGGAGAGAGGGTTATGGTCAGGACACCCTTTGGTAGTTGCAAGATTAATTGTCAGACTCCGAGACCTCTACTGGTAGACAGCCATGCAGGGAAAGGCATCCAGTAAGACACCACTTCTGCATGTGTAGGAATGCTGTCTCCTATGGTAACAGTCTTTAACAGTTTCTAATACAAGGTGTAACAGTTCCTTCACTTCCACTACAATCACTTCTTGTAGTTCCTCAGCCCACTTAGCTCCCAGTCTCTCTCTCTAGACTAGATGATTTACTGACACTGAATCTATTGAGCTCCGCCAATCTTCACGATATTATCTTCCTCAAGCGTCACCCCGTCTCTCCTGGGTCCCTAGCTTGGCACTCAAGATACCTCTCAAGCTTCACCCCACGGGCCTGCTCAGTCCCTGGCTTGACACATAAGGCTGCACTGCAAGCATCACCTAAGCTGGCTGGGTCCCTGACGTGACACCCGCTGAAGTTTCCAGATTCTTCCTCGTCCCCGGTTGATGCTTTAGCCACTCACTGTGGCCCCCGGTAATAAGGTGGTTGGTCCCTTAGTGGCGACAGCTTCCCCTCTACCTCCAACCACATCAGGTTCTCCGGCTGGCAGAACTGTCACCTCTGGCTGGACTGCATGCTGCAATCCCAACCCTACGCTGCTCTCTTGCTTCTGGACAGGCCCTCAGACAGCCCAGCAGCCAAATGTGCCCGGGATAGGCCCAAACTCCAGCCTAGCAGCCCGGGCAATACAACACATTTCCACCCAGAAAGCCATCCGGTTGGCACAGAACACTGATCACCTGACTCCACCCGAATATATAGGTTCTCCCAGCAGGTCAAGAGATTTAAGAAAACCCCTGCCCATTGGCTGGGATACTCCATATACCCATAACCTGACCTTGCATTGCCCTTCTCATATCTAATGCCACCAGGTACCCGGCCACCTACCGACAAAAGAGAGAAGTGCAGCAATTACAGACTTAGAGTGAAATCAATTGATCCTCAACAATTAGCCAAAGTAGCTATACCTGGCAGGTAAATTTAGGAGCAACCCTGCCTAAACACCAGAGCGCTACAAGAAGAAGATAAAAGACTTTGGAGGGGAATGACCACCAGTATTACCAATAGCCAGATTCTACCCAGGCCTTCTGATTTCATCTGACTGTAAAAAGAGAAAGAAAAACAATGTTGAGTAGTAATTCCCCTGATCAGAAATTTGCAGTTACTGTATATACATTAAAAACCCAAAAAAAAACATTTAGCTACCTGGATTTCTGTATAAGTGACTCCTAAAATGCGGTCAAATAAAAATAAAAAAATCTACGAACAAAATATCACTCATTGCTTTTTACATGGTCATATATACTGTTGATCAACTAGTTGAAGCAATCAAAGTCCTTCATAGAAAAATATTTGGTATGTCTGAACCTCTTAGATAGCAATTAGTCTCCATTACCCCAATCATTGAGAAGCTGGAGGTGTGGCTTAATGCTGTGCTGCCCAATTAAAAAGACCAATCAATGTCTGGTAGAGTCTAGTCTACTAAAGAAGGTTCTGTTCATGTGACTCAAGCCATAATCAAAGGACGTAGGAGAGGATTTTGGATGAAGAATTGTAAAGATACATGAAGACAAAAGGGCCACAAAAGCATATCTGAAGGCCTTGATGTTAAAATGAAGATACAGGAAATTTGCTGCAAAGTTCACAGCAAAACATAGGATGTCAGTAAAAGACCCATAGAGATGTCTTAAGGTATAACTAAAGGAAAAACTATTTTTTTTAGTTTTGGATAGAGTGGAGAGGGATTAGAATGCTTGTCAGTTTTTATTACTGTCTGTGCCCCGATTAGGGAGATTCCCCCTCTCTATTTGTCCTGTTTACCATTATCATTGAAAGTGAAAGTAATAGAAAATCTCACATTTTTGGGTTGTCCCCAGAAAAGTAATAGAAGGGGAATTTTCCAAAGGGGACACTAGTTCTGGTGACCTGGGGTTCCCCAAGGAATTAATTTAATTTGCAGGGATTTCCTCTCACTTACTGTTTGGCTATAAGACAGGAAGTGAAGGGAAATCTCCACAATGGGACACAGATGGCAAAAAAAATATGACAGGAGTTAGAATCCTCCCTTACTTTATCCAAAATGGAAAAAGAAAGTTTTGCTTCTAGTTCTACTTTAAGAGCAACTTAACAACTGTTCCTAAAGTTTTCAAATGGTCACAATGACCACAGAGCACTATTCTATGAATGAATGTAATAAAGGACAGTATAATAGAACATGAAATGCTTTTTCAAAAAACAAAGCATATCACTACCAAAACTTTTCTGTGAAGCATGGTGAAGGTAATATCTTGGTTTGGGGCTTCTTTCCTGTCTCTGGACTTGGATAGTCTTTTGTCACAGAGAGCCAAATATGATGATGAAACCATTTGACCAACAACATGAGAATCCCCACTGACTTGTTGACAATTTAAAACAAGCTGTCACACGTTTGTCATTGAGTGGTGGTGGTAGTGATACTACCACTAATTCTGTATGTGGTGGTGGGGGGGAGGGAGGCAGTGTTTCCAGGGATGGTGAGACTGAGCTATTGGAGACAGAATTGGCAAGGTCAGGCCAGAATAGGGGTACAATTTGGTAATAAAAGGTATTTGGTTGCAGAGTAGATAAGAGAAGGGCTAAAGTGGTGAAGATGTCTATGGGTTTGCTGGTAGTAAGGATGGGGGGTGTACAGGACACCAGGAATGTGTCCAGGATGGCAGGTATATTCCCCCAGTATTTGAGTTGTGGTCCCTTTATAAGGAACATTTTGAAGACATTGTTGAGTACTCAGGGGTTCTCATTCATGTTGGGTGAAATGTTCCAGGGTAGTCTGGCTAGAGAGGGCTGACTTCCAGCACTCTCTGGATTGATAAGTCCTATTTGGGTTATAAAAGTGGTCTGTTGCATTGTAGATAAGAGAAGAGCTAAAGTGGTGAAGATTTCTGCAAGTTTGCTTCTAGGAGGGATAGGGGGTAAAGATATGGAGAGTAAGAAACTGATAATATTATGGCCAGAGAGAGGTAAATGGGTGTTTGGGAAGTTGCATGGAGTGCAGAAGTGTGTGTCTATTGCGTTAGTCCAGTAGGCAGAGGTCAGGTTGAGGAATTGGTAGGTAGCTGGGGTATAAACATTATTAGGGATGTTAAAATCACCATGAATGATATTGGGCATTTCAAAGAAAAAAAAATAAGGTAGCTGGGCAGAAAATTCATCAAGGAAGAGTGACACCTGTTGCAGAGGCAGATAAATCACAGTGCAGAGAACCTGGAGAAAAGAGAGGAATACAGTGAGCTTCAAATGAGGAGAGGGATAGAGAGGGAGGTGCAGGAAGGACTTGAAAAGTGTTTTATGGAAAGATAAGGTGAAGGACATTGTAGTCATATTAGTGCACTTGCAACAGCACAGTTGAGTACATTTGTTTTTTGTTTTTTTACACAACAGTTACATTTTCAAGCTATTGGGGGAATCCCTCCCTTCTTCTAATATCCAAGCAGTACAGAGGAGCAGTGGAAAAATCACAAAGATGAGAATTGTCATAAAACTGTGTGGTAGTGATTTAAAATACTGTGCTCCACATTCAGACCATTACCTTTTCCTCATGTGGAATTATTATTCACAGTTTAACAGTTTTCATTTCCTGAGTATTTTTTAAAAAGTCCCTTTAGGAACCAAAACTTCCAGGTCTTCCATAGAATGGTCTGGTTGTGGGGAATTCCACAGCTGCACAGTAATCCTCTTCTTTATGTTCTTTTATTGTGTCTGTGACAGACCTAGCCAGGACAGGGGCTTTTGGAAAAGACTGGGAGAAAGCCTCTTACCCACTGACTATGGGCCCTGGCATTTAAGGTAATACAACTCTTTGGAAGGTGCATTGCCTGGGGGATCCGTGGAGTGGTCTTGTTATTTAGGATTCAAGTCCATGTCTCCCCAAGACACACAGACTCTGGAACTCTAAGCCCAGGGTCCATGTTAAGGGCCTAGATGCCACATTTCCAACAAGGACTGCTCCACACTATGGGACTCATAGTAGATGTTGATGTCATCAGCAAGCCACCTGTTTGGGGGTTGCCTGCTATAATGTGTTTAATACAAGTAGGTCTTGTGTGCTTCCTAAGGGTCTTTCACCCATTGTTAATTGTGATAATTAACTCACCTTTTGTCTGTCTTGCAAGCAAACCATTGTGGGTTGTGTTTATACTTGTAATAATGTGTATTGTCCAGTACACTGTATTCAGTATTGTAGAAGTCGGCAAGTCTGACCTGGAATGAAACCTCTGAGTCATCCAGATGGCTAATTAACGTAATGTTTATAGTATATGTCTGTTGTTCTAATTATATTCCTGTGTACAGTTTGTATTGTTAGGGTAATATGATCAGGAGGGGGAGGTCCTCCTGTGGGGTATATATTCTGTGTTAGTTAATTTCGTCAAATAAACGTGTTCCAGCTTTGCAGCCAAACAAGTCCTACCTTGTTCTTGGTTGCAATATGCGGCTATAATATCTGATATCTATCTTCAGACTGGAGGAAGTGGTACATGACGGAAGCACTCAAGCAGAGTGTGGGGGACAATTCCGTTACAGTGTCTATAAAAATTAATTCTGTTTTTGTAACTTCTGTCCTGTCTCACCAATGTATGATCCATGATTGCACTTGCTGCATTGAATGAAGTACATCCCATTACTGGAGGCCAAGCTGTAGGACCTGGTACTACTGAAGGTTCCTTTTGTTTGTGTGACAATGTTTAATATATTTATATAGATGCACAGTTTGCAGCATTTATTGTTGCAAGGTTTTGTTCCCTTTTTTGAGTCCCTGTCCTCAGAATGAAGCTTCCTGCTGATTGATGTATGTATGAGGTTGGGTGGTTGCCTGAAGGTCAGCACTGGGGGTTGTTGGAATATTCCTTTCAGGGTTCTGTCCTCTGTTATGATAGGTTTCATTTATTTCATTATCTCTCTCATCCCTTATAGTGCTGGCTTGTATGTGGTTATTAGAGGTACATGGCTATTTGTTTTCTTCTCTTTGTTTTGTAGGAGATTTTTTCTTTGGACTTTTGAGGCAGCGTTTATGCTTGTACTGATAGTTTTGTTGCTGTAACCTTTCTAATGCAAGGATTCTGCTAGTGCTCCTAGCAGTCTATCTCTGTCTTCTGATTAGAAGCATATTCTGTGGTATCCAGACTAATGAAGGGCCACCTTCTGGAATGGTTCAAGTTTTTACACCAAGGTATGCATTCTACCTCATTGTACGCAGCAGAAGCTTGGCTTACTTACACTATTAGATCTGTAGTTTTGCTCTTGAATAGTTCATATTGTTCTATATTATCTTAGGTCCCAAGAGGTCGATGCTCTGAGGAATGTCTTCCAGGGTTCAGAAAATCTGTGAGAGAAGGATCTCACCCATGTTGTTATAATTGTGCTCCATGTTCAGAAGGAGAAATATCAAACCATTCTGGTAAGCTTGATTTTTTTTAATAGAAACTCTGATATTTAATTATAAAATTAAAACTTTTAAAGTCCTTTAAAGTGATTCTGTAACCACTTTACACTTTGCAGCAAGCAATGAGAACCAGCTTCCTCCTACTATAAATCTATTCGCGTTGAAGTACTAAATCAGAATAAAAATGAAAATAAGACTGCAGCCGCTGTGCAAAGGTGCTACAACCTTAAAAGTGATAACAAGCATAAAACAGCGCTGGCAGCCTATATTATACTTTTTTTTTTTTTTGAAATGTATATCTTTTTTAAATTTCTTTAAAAAAAACGTATACATACATAAATAATCGAGAACATCTCTCTACTATACATCACTTATTACATACATATCTATATAAATCCCCACCTCCCGCCCCCTCTACTCCCCAACACCCCCCCCGATCCTCTTTGGGCTTACTTTTTCAATGCGCCTAACTGCCCCCTAGTTCCTATTTCTCACCCCATTCATTGTATTCCCATCTTTTCAGCGAAACTTGATGTCTGCTTAAAATGTATCTCTATATTTCTATTTCTCAAACCCTTCCCATCCCTCTTCACCACTGAACCTTAGGTACTCTAAATTATAAATATCATTTACTTTATTACACCAGCTCCTCATCATAGGGCTTTCTAGTTCTTGCCACTGTTTGGAAATTAAACTTTTGGCTGCTTTTAATAGATGTGGAACCAGTGTTCTCATGTAGCGTTTAGTTGGCATTGGGATTCTATGGAACAAACACCCCCACGGGTCTTCTGATATTTCTATGTTGGTTATATTTTTTATTATTTGCAGCACCTGTCTCCAGTATTTTTTTATTTTTGGGCAGGTCCACCAAATGTGGGTCATGGTTCCTAATTCCTTACACCCCATCCAACATAGTTGTGACACCTCCCTTTGATATTTATGTGCCTTATCAGGGGTTATATACCACAGTGCCAAACATTTATAACTCATTTCTATAGTATTGTAGTCTATTGAAGTATATGCACCATCCTCATTATTTTCCCTATTTCTAAATCATTCACTCCTACTATGTGTTCCCAATTCTTCTTCCCATTTTCTTATAAATGGCGGCATTCCCAGCCCCTTCACATCCATCAATATTTTATATATCCTTGATATCCCCCTCTTTTTACCTGTTGCTGTGCACAGCTGCTCCAGCGGGAGTAAGTTCTCTTCAGATCTAATTGGTTGGGTTAATGTCTCTATGAAATGCTTCAGCTGGGAATACCGCCACCTATCTACCACCACTAAGTTCTTTTTATATTTTAGGTCCTCAAAAGTGCGAATTTCCCCCTTCTCCATTACATCTTTTAATTGTGCATTATCATCCTTGATCCAATTTCCAAACAATCTCCCTATTCCGGGTGTAAAATAAATTGTGTCTTTTAATGGTGTCAGTGGTGAATTAAATCCCCATTTTTCCCTTTTGTGAATCATGTCCCAAATTGCGAGTGCTTTATGTATTATACTGTGTGTATCCCCGTTCAAATCTCTCAGTTGTGCGGGTATCCATATTATTTTCCTTAGTGTAACTTTACTACACGCACTTTCTAAATTAACCCATCTTTTTTCTTTATTATTTTTGCCCATTCTATCACCCGTGAAAGTATAATAGCGTTATAATAATTCTTAAGATCAGGCCCCCCTGCCCCTTTTCCCTGGTCAGTACTGTCATGCTGATATGTGGCTTCTTTTTCTGCCAAATAATCTTTGAGAGTTGTGTTTTTAGTGTTTTAAAGTATACCTGTGGGAGCGGAATCGGTAACATTTGCATCTTGTATGTTATTTTTGGCAATATACGCATTTTAAAGATATTAATCCTACCAATCCAAGATACATGTCTTGATGCTATTTTGATAATTCTAATTTAATATCATTCAATAGCGGAATGTAGTTTGTTTAATATGTTGTCTCAATGGATGATGTTATCCTTACCCCTAAGCAGGGCTTATTTTCTCAAACAATAGGTGCTGGAACTTAACCACGGCCCCACAAAACCCCTCCCTCTACACACACCCTCCAAATCACATCAAATAGTAGGTGTGTTCAGTCAAATTTCACGAAAACAGTGTGAGGGTCTTAAAGGGGCATTAAATGCCAGGATTGCATTACATACAGAGTGCAGAGCTGTCACTTGTAAACACAGAAACCAGACTTCTGTGTTTACAAGTGATTGTGGTGAGCAGGCACCAAACGGTCTGAGCCAGAAGTGGTGGAACAGAGTTCCACCAAGTTCCCCCTGAAAAAAAGCCCTGCCCCTAAGTATTTGAACTCTTTTCTGCTCCAAATAAAAGGGAAATCATTTTGGATTGCCTGCTCCTCCTGATTTTGTATGTTTATATTGAGGATCTCAGATTTGGATGGGTTCATTTTGAAGTTTGATAACTGTCCGTATGTTTTTAAGGCTTTCATTAAGTTAGGGAGGGTCTGGGGTTGGATATAAAAAACAAAATATCGTCGGCGTAGGCTGCCAGTTTGTGTTCCTCCTCTCCTATGGTTATCCCCTGATGTCTGAATTCCATCTTATCTTGACCAACAGAGGTTCAAGTGACAGAACAAACAGCAGGGGGGACAGGGGGCACCCTTGCCTAGTGCCAGTGTGCATCTCAAAGGGTCCTGAGGCTACTCCATTTACTTTCACCTTTGCTGTCGGCTGGTTATAAAGTGCTTTGATCCAGTGGGTCATTTTTGGGCCTAGTCCCATTGCCTCTAGTGTGCTCTGCATAAATCCCCAGTCTACCCTGTCAAAAGCCTTTTCGGCATCAATTGACAGCAGCAGTCCTGGGGATTTACTTTCTTTTATTTTCTGAACCACTAGAAGCGTTCTGATTCCATTATCCCGACATTCCCTTCCTGGAATAAAACCAACTTGGTCGGTATGTACTAGGTCATTCATTACTAATTTCATCCTAGTTGCCAATACCTTCACGAATAGCTGTGTATCGGCATTTAGCAATGAAATAGGTCGGTAGCTTGAACATAATGTAGCATCCTTTCCTTCCTTTGGTATGATTGTAATTGCGGCCTCCAAAGCTTCCCTCCGCATCTCCCAATTTGTTCCTATCCCATTCATGTAGGAACACAATTTGGGGATTAAAATATCCTCAAACTTCTTGTAATAGAGTGTCGTTAGCCCATCTGGGCCTGGACTTTTCCCTGCCAGTGAATCTTTTAGGGTTTTTTTATTTCTTCCACTGTGATGGGGACCTCTAGGGTACTAAGTTTGTCTTCTGATATTTTATTTAGGCATAATTTATGTAAAAAAGCGTTTGTCTTTTCCGTCCTCTCTTTATATTTTTCAGGTGTTCCCTTTTGATTGATCGAATAAAGTCTACCATAGCATTCCTGAAAAGCCCTTGCTATACCTGTTTTTGTGTGTGCCATTTCCCCCGTGCCTGTTTGTATTTTCTCTATATAGTTAGCCGTTATTTTCTTTTTTAACAGTTTAGCCAAATATTTCCTGGTCTTGTTTCCCCCTTGGTGCCTCTCTTTTTTTATTCTGTTATATATCCTTCGAGTTTCCTGTTCGGTTAATTCTTTCATCTCTTCCCTTTTTATAATAGCTGCTGATAGTAATTCTTGTTCTCCAGTTTTTTTGTGTTGCTGTTCTATGTCATAAATTTCCTTAGAAATGATTTCCCTTTTTCTTATTCTCATCTTTTTTCTTTTCGATCCCATCAAAATCAGGACCCCTCTAATGGGCTTCCCAAACTATAGCATCTGATAATTCTCCATTGTCATTAATTTTGAAGCACTGCTCTATTTCATTCTTAATCCTAACTTCTGCCTCTTTATCCTGTAGCAGTTCTTCATTTAATCTCCAATATGTGGACCTATTTTGGGCCCCCTCTATCTTCATTTTCAATGTCACTGGAGCATGATCTGAGAAGGTCGTGATTTCGATATTCGTACTAATTACTGTCTCCAGCAACCTATGTTCGACCAAAAAAAAACGATTCTTGAGTATGTCCCATGTACAGCAGAGTGGAAAGTATAATCTCCTATTTTATGGTGTTGTATTCTATATACGTTTATTAGTTCATGTTGGGGAAGTTTCTTTTTTTTTTTTTTTTTTTAACTGAAAATTTTTTATTATTTTCCACAGAAAAACAATACAGCATTATAGCATTGGGTACAGGGAGAGAAAGAGATCATATTGTCACATTTCAATTCGGCATAAAATCACCCAAACGTTGGGCGGAGAAGCCTTTTAAGTATAAACAGTTAGTGAGAAAGTGAAGTGGGTCTACTGGATTATAATACATCTCAGACATTGTATCTGTTAGTACCCTTTGCATAAATGTATAGATTCACAAAAAGAAAAAGGAAAGAAAAGAGTAGAGAAAGGAAGAAGAAGGGGGAGGGGACGGCCATCCATCTCCAGAACCCGGGACAAGTCGGTGGGGGATGGGTCATAACTACATAAATGACACATATCATTAGGTCGCAGGAGTCTCCAACAGAACCCAGGGTTCCCAAATACGGTTATGCTTTTCAAGAGTATCATTTAATGAGGCCGTAAGATATTCCATTCTCTTGACATCTCTGATCCTGGAATGCAGCTCAGTCAGTGAGGGGGTCTCTCTCTTTTTCCACTTTAGAGCCACCAAACAACGTGCTGCAGTGAGCACATGGGCTAGGAGTTTTTTGGATATTTTAGAGACGGTGGCAGGTGGGAGGCCCAAGAGAAAAATCCTCGGATCAAGGAGCACTTCAGCATCAAAGATGGTCTGGAGTAGGGATTGTACCATACCCCAGTAGGGGATGATTAGAGGGCAGGTCCAATAGACATGAAATAGTGTTCCCCTATCCTTATAGCATCTCCAACAGCGGGAGTCAGCCGTGGGGTATATGGAGTGGAGCAGGTCAGGGGTCTGGTACCAATGAAATAGAATCTTATATTGATTTTCTTTATAAAGCGTGCATATGGAGCTTTTAGTAGCCTGGGTCCATATGGATTGCCAGGTCTTTAAGGATAAGTCTGTGCCCAATGCCTGCTCCCACTTAGCCATATATGAGTGTCGCGGTCCATCTGGTGAGATGTCAGTGACCAGTATCTGATAGGTGCGGGAAATCATGCCTTTGGGGGACAAACCCTCCAAACATAGTTTTTCAAAGTCTGTCAGGGGAGAAAATCTTAAATTCGACCTCAATGATTGTGCATAGTGGCGTATTTGTAGGTAACTGAAAAAGGCCTGTTTGGGAATACCAAAAGTGGGGAAGTTTCTTTAATAACGTCTTCCTATGTACATTACCAGTCCACTGCACACGGGACGTACTATCTATCGTTGGATCCATACAGATATTGAAATCCCCAGCCATGATGGCTCCCCCTTTCTTGAACTCCATAACCTTCTCAATTACCCCTTTTAGATATGTAATTGGATTTTTATTTGGGCAATAAAGGTTTGCCAAGGAGTACTCCACCTCATTTATTCTTCCCCTGAGAAACAAATAGCGCCCTTCTGGGTCCGCCAGTCTCTCCTCCGGGGTGAATCTTACTCCCTTGGCAAATCCGATGGTGACTCCCTTTGCCCATTTAGTTAAAGAGTCCCCATAATACCATATTGGGTAGTCTTTTGAAAAAATATTTTCGAATTAGATTCGTGTGCGAAATGGGTCTCCTGTAAAAAGATTACCTCGGCTTTAAGTTGTTTTATTTCTCTAATTATATTAAATCTCTTACAGGAGAGTTTAACTCACGCACATTATACAACAGGAATTTTAATGTCGTCGTCATTATTCCTTGCACTCCACTCACCTGTTCCCATCTTCCAGTCTCCCCCCAACCGTTGATCCAAGTGGTGATATTCCATTCCAATGTAAAATTGCCTTCCAGAGGGCTCATTGGGCCTAAGAGTGTTGGCGCTACTTCTATAACCCTCATGATACTTCAGAAAGGATCCCCTAACCACCCCCCCATCCCTAATCCAATTGGGGGATTTTGGCCTCCCCATGGCCAAAGGAACCGAGGCCCACCTACTCCTCCTGGCCCTCCGATTTCCCCCCACTGAGGTTGAGCTCTGCCTATGGTCCCCTGACCTGACCACTGCTTCCCCTATTTAGGGGTATCCCTCGCCCGCCCAGCTCCCCTGGACTTACTGCCTTCTATTTTTTTCTTTTTCCCTATCCCCCCCACCCCAGTCCAAAACCCCTCCCTGTTCATTCCACTATTAAGTTTTTTTTTCCATGTTGCTGCCTTTTTCTTTTCTTTTAAAATTGGGTGCCATTGCTGTTGTTGTCATTGGGGATTTCCCCTGCGTTTCCTACCAGCCTGGAATCTCCAATAATGGTATATCTAATCTGTTGCAAAATTTGTCCGTATCTTTTTGGAATCTGAGAGTTGCAGATCTACCCTCATTTCTTCCAATTAGGCAGGCTGGGAAGCCCCAAGAATATTGGATCTTATATCTCTTTAACTGTTTGAGTAGGGGTTTTAAAGTTCTTCTCCTTGACAGGTTCTCTGCTGCCAGGTCTGGGAATATCTGTAATGAGGTTTCTTTGTATTTAGCCGGTTGGTTGGATTTTAGACTTGTCCATATCTGCTCTTTATCTTGAAATTTATGAAATCTCTCAATTACATCTCTCAGGATGTCTCCTGCCATCTCTGCAGGTTTTCTGATCCTATGGATTCTTTCAAATTTTATTTTTTCTGTTTCTGCTAAACCCAGCATCCGCCCAAATACTTTATCCATTTGTTCCTGTAAATCTTACCCCTGCAGGTCAGATAATCCCCGAATCCTTTACATTTTTTCTCCGGTTGCGATTCTTATAGTCTTCTAACCTTTACTTTGTGTACCTCTGTTCTCTCTGTATCTCTTCCATCTGTTCTTTGAGCTCCTTTTTTTCAGCCGCTTGAAAATCCAAGTTTTCTTCTGTTTCCTCTACCCTTTTTAATATCTGATTCAGGTCCTCATGCAGAGTAGTCACTTCTCCCTTTATCGATAGTTCCAATCTCGCAAACATCTCCGCCATTTCACCTTTAGTGGGTAGTTCCTTTTTTTGTCTGGCTTCAGTTACAGGTTCATCTACTATCTCATCATGTGTATACAGTGAAGTATCTGTGTCCCCTGGTTGTCTTCTCAGACAATTTTTTTGCGAGGCCTCAGATATTTTACTCTTGGCCCCCCAGCTGTTTGCCGGGCTATCTTTATCTCCATCTTGTGTCATGTATTTCTTAATAGAGCCAGGGCTAGCACTTTTGGAAGGTTTGCTCCTGCCCCGGTTACTGGCTTCCCACACATTTTATTGTGATTCTTCTATCCAGATGGTCGATTCCCAGGTTATAAGTTCATATAAATGCAGAGTTAGTTTATTGCTTCTCTGTGTGGTGTTTAAACTGCGGTATACTTCAGACACATGCAGGTCTTTATTGTTGTATGTATTTAATATCTCCTTTCTTTCTTGTGTTTTTTTATTAGTGGTCTGCTCACAGGCTACATTTTTTCCTTTTCCGATGGAGGGTATAATGGAGGGTATAATGCCTTGGACCCATGAGGAGTGTGGGTCGCAGAGAAACCTGCACCCCTGTTGTGTTAGACCCCTGCCTTTCTTTTGCCGAAGTGGTGCCATTCACAGTCGCTCCTCTCCCCCCTATTTTCCTTCAGCGAGACCGTGGCGGTTACTATGTCCCCTCGATAGCAGGGTACTAGGAGGTAATACACAGTAGCAAAACAACTGGAGGAGCCTACTTAGCCATGGGTCTAGGCCTTACTGAGTCCAGTCACTATTACAGTGTGAGGCTGTGTCCCCCCACTTGATCCTCCGGAACAGTCACGGTAAGTACCTGTAACTATTTTTACAGTTATTAGACCGTTAACCATATACATATTCAACGGTGCTAACATAAGCCATTGGGGTGAGTCATTTCCATAGATTCAGTCCTCAGATTCCACCATTTAGTAAATCAAGCTTATTAAAAATTTAATCAGACTCACCCCTTTGGCGCTTCAGGTCTTCTCCTGTTCACAGGTGGATCCCTGTATAGCTTGCTATATTAGTTCCTTTTGTCAGCTGGAGATCAGCTGGAGGCTTGCAATTTCAGCCAGCCTACTCCCCTTCTGGGCTGATTCACCTATATTCCCCTCCAGGGATTATGCACACTCTCTCCTCCCTCTCCACCAGCTTCACAGTCCGCAGGGAGATTGTGGCAGACACTGTCTCTTCTTCACTTCCACCTTCTCTCCCAACGGCCAGAGGCTTCTCCTGACCCTGTCCGTCCGATCCTCAGGTCCAAACGCCATCCTAGCAGCCACCTCTCTGCAACTGGGTTCCATCCTCCTCACTACAGGTACTAGCAAGGGAGGTAAGAATTGTCGTAAGCCCGCATTGATGTCTCCTATCGTGGCTTTACAGCGGGGGTAAGGGGAGGTATCTGTTTTTTTTACACTGATCATAATTGGTCGCTTCGTCCTCCCCAGAGGGAGGAGTAATCTTCCCTCATATATAAATAGATTGCAATGGAACCGGAAGTGAAATCCTTTAATGACACCCTGGAGGAGGGGCGAAATGCGTTGACATACTTCCGGTTAATGCTAACCTTTGACGCTATTTCCACATCCATGGAACGCACACGATACAGTGGTGAACTCTGATATTTTTTACTGATGCCTGTCTTTGCCAAATATCCTGTAAGTGGCGCTTGTAATGCGCTTGATTCTTTATGTTAAGCGGTATTTCACTATGAGTTTTTTCTCTATTTTTCAATCTATGGAGTATGGCATGTCCTTTCTGTCGTAAAGCACCCTCTTGGAAGAGTTTGTTAAGGAACCATTCTACATACCCCCAGATCAATAGATCACTGCCTTTTTTGATCCCAGGCTGCAAAGCTGAGGGTCTATTTTTTTTGTTTGAGTGGGGTCGCCGAAGGGGGAGTCACCTCACATTTTGCAAAGTTTTGGAGCACCATTGCACTTTTATAGAACCACCAAGCACTTTACAGATTTGTGCATGTTACATTATATATAATTTTGTTGTATTTTGATTTGTATGTCACAAACACATTGATGTATATGGCACTAATCAATAGGATTTGTTTTGTATAATATAGGCTGCCAGCACTGTTTTATACTTTCTATAGCTTCCTCCTATTGACTGTCTGAGAAAGCCTCTAACATTTATCTAAAAGTAATGGCCAGGATAATGATTACACTGAAGAGGCCAAAACTATCAAATAGTTGCATTCTCAATATACTATGCTTAATGTTATTTTCACTTATTTTTACTCTACAGACAGTGAACTCTGCAAGAAGTGTCCTGAAAATGAATGGCCCAACAAGGCTAAAAATATTTGTATTGACAAGGTCATCGAGTATTTATCATATAAGGAGGACATTCTAGTTTTATTTTTCTCTATAACTTCAGTCATATTTGCTACAGCATCTCTCCTTACACTTGGACTATTTGTTTGGTTTCGGAGCACTCCCATAGTCAGAGCCAATAACCGGAACCTCAGCTTCATTCTGCTCCTCTCCCTCATACTGAGCTTCCTTTCTGTATTCCTGTTCCTTGGCAGTCCTGTGGATATTACCTGTATGCTGCAACAAATAACTTTTGGAATTCCCTTCACCATCTCAGCATCTTCTATCCTAGCCAAAACCATCATGGTCTTCATTGCTTTCAAAGCCACCAGACCTGGAAGCTCTTGTAGAAAATGGGTGGGAATCAAACTTCCCAATACAGTCATGTTATTCTGCTCATCCATTCAGGTTATGAATTGCATTCTCTGGTTGTCCATCTCTCCACCATTTCAGGAGTATGACATGGACTCCTATCCTGGGAAGATCCTCATTCAGTGTAATGAAGGGTCAGTTATCGGGTTCTACTTTATGTTGGGTTATATGGGATTTATGGCAGCTGTGAGTTTTGTTCTGGCTTTCATGGTGAGGACATTACCAGACAGTTTTAATGAGGCCAAGTACATCACCTTCAGCATGCTGGTGTTCTGCAGTGTCTGGATTGCCATGATCCCGGCCTATCTGAGCACCAGAGGGAAATACATGGTGGCTGTGGAGATATTCGCCATACTGACCTCCAGTGCTGGAATATTATTGTGTATGTTTTCTCCAAAACTCTACATTTTACTTTTCAAACCTGAACTGAATACACAGAAAACAATGCTGGGGAAAAGAATGTTGTAAATGTAACACATTGATTCAATGTATAATACTATAGACCAGATTAAACAAATTCAGCCATATTGTTAAATCATCATCATCATTATGAATGACTTTATCATCATCATTATGATTTTTGTGTATTGTAACTACCTTCTATCTGCCTATTGCATATAAGTGGATTGAAGGTGGATGTTACAGGGTGGGAAACTATAATGCAGCTCCATTTTTTTCTTGCTCTTACATGCCCCCTAGCCTGCATAAGCAAAGTACTGTGACTGCACTGTCCATTGGATGGTGCCAATCACAAAATTATGCTATGACCAATCAAAGCATCACACAATGTAATCAACACCTGCAGTTAGCAGCTTGATGCCACTTTGAACTCACATACTGATCAGTGTGTTAGAGGAAAGCAATCTTCAAGATCACCATCCAGTGTAAGCTTTATCCAGTACAAGTGCAATCCAGTAGCAGTAGCAGTACCAGAAACAGCTTCAACCATCCCAATATTATTATTGTTATTATTATACAGGAATTATATAGCACCGACAGTTTACAAAGCACTTTACAACATAAGGTCAGACAGTACAATTACAATACAATTCAATACAGGAAAAATCAGAGGGCCTGCTATTAGAGCTTATACAATAAGAGGATGGGTCAAGAGATACAAGAGGTAACAACTATGGGGGATGGGCTGATGGAGAAAAAAAGATGTAAAGTTGTTAAGTATGGGCCAAATATGTTTTTATGAAGAGAGTTTTCAGGGATCATCTGAAAGTGGACAGAGTAGGAGATAATCGGACAGATTGGGATAGAGAGTTCCAGAGGATGGAAGAGGCTCTGGAGAAGTTATGGAGGCGAGTGTGGGATGAGGAGACAAGGGAACTAGAGAGTAGGAGATCTTTTAAAGAACCTTTTTACTAGGTTAGTTATGTAGCTGGGGGCCAAGTTGTGAATGCTTTGTAAGTTATTGTTAGTATCTTGAATTTAATTTGTTGGGTGAGTGGAAGCCAGTGGAGGGATTGGTAGAGAGGGGTAGCAGAGGCTGAGTGGTTTGTAGAGTGGATGAGCCCGGCAACAGCATTTATGATGGACTGAAGGGGGGAATAGCCTATTTAAAAGTAAGCCAATGAGGAGGGAGTTGCAGTAGTCAAAGTGAGAGATGACCAGCGAGTGATTTAGAAGCTTTGTGGTGTCATTGGCTAGAAATGAGTGTATCTTGGAGATGTTGCTGATGTTGAGGTGGAAATCTATGGACAGTGATTGGATGTGGGGTCGAAAGGAGAGTTCAGACTACAGCTAGGACTTTGGCATGGAGGGATGGGTTGATAGTTGAGCTGTTGATTTTGACAGAGAAATCAGAGGAGGAGGCACGAAGGGGAGGAAATATTATGAGCTCGGTTTTGGATAGATTGAGTTTGAGGAAGTGGTGTAAAATCCAGGCTGATATCTCTGTTCGTAAGTTGCTGAAAAGAGGGGAGACCGATGGAGTGAGTTGAGGTAGAGAGAAAGATTTGGGTGTCATGGGTGTAGAAGTGATATTGAAAGCCATGGGAGACAAGCAACTGACCCTGGGAGAAGGTGTAGATTGAGAATAGAAGAGGTCCAAGAACATTTATCCCTCTACAGTATATGTAGGCAATTGTTTTCTTTCAACCTTTTCTGTTCCAGAAAGGCATGGATTGATATGTTTGGTGTGGAGGATCTCAAATGTCATGAACACAGTCCTGACCTAAACCTGATTGTGAGTCAGGTCTTCTCATCCAACATCAGTTGTTTTGGTTGAATGGGCACACATTCCCACAAATACGGTAAAAATCCTGTGAAAGGTGGAGACAGTTATAGGCACAAAGGTGGGAGGGGCAACTCCATATTAATTATCATAATTTTGAAATGAGATGCCCAACCAGCCCATATAGGTGTGATGGTCAGGTGACTACAAATGTTTGGCCATATAGCATATGTGTGGAATGCAATCTGATAAATTTGCATTTCTGAATATTGTTTCTGTAAACATTTCTACTTATATCTCATTGTGCTGCTGGATTCCTTCCTTGTCTCTTTCACAAAGTTGCATTCATAATTTTTCAATGTTGAACAGTATGTCAGGTGGTCCATACCTGATTAAGTCTGGAGTCTGTTCAGATAAACTCCTAGTCATCTCTGTAGGTACAGACACTGTGAAGTAAATACTATTCAAAGTTTCCAGCAGAATTACTTTCATTCTGATCCACCTTCCATACTTGACAGCCTGCCAGACTTCTAATCTCTAATGTATACATAGATCAGGTACACAGGAGGAGGAGAGAGCAGAGTGCTGAGCCCTGATTAATGACTACTGTACATTCAAGAATTTGAGGATGAATTGCTCCATGGTGCCTTTGGCTACAGAGGTCAGTAAGAAATTGGTTTAACCCTTTCTGTTACACCAACTTAAGGTTTATGTTGGTGTCAGCACTGACCTGTAAACAGACTCCTGACCATTATAGCACCTGGGAGATTGTTAATATTTTCTTGTCAGCTTTCATGTGGAAGTCCAAATATTTCCCCAAATACTGTAAAATGTTTACCACCTCTTCTGCCCCTCCCCCCAACTCTGTGTCTAGGGATTACCAGTCCCACATGGGCGCCCAGGATCTCCAAGGTGAGTGTCAGGTATGAGAACATCAGATGAGGGAACATTCTCCTCGTCTTCCTGTGAAGAATGGACCCAGAAGTGATGTGCTCTGATCCCTTCTGGGTTCAGTGTTGTCATTCCCCGATCTCCATGGCCAGGGAAGAAGATATTTGAGAATGATTGTGCTTTGTTCCTACAGAGTGCAGAGGTAACATTAAGAGTCTAAAAGACCCCGATGTCTCCTTAAAGACATTTCTAGAATTCTTCCAACTCTTATTCACTCTTATACAGAATCTCTTATTCACTCAAAGTCTTCTGTACATAAACAATAAATCTGATTATTAGATGTCAGCCTCGGATTCTAATCCCAGGACACTAAATGAGATCAGAGAAATGATTGTAAATGGAATTTAAACCCAAAGCCGACCACTCAGAAAATGATAAATCACAACTCTGCATTACTGAATAAACTCAAATCACTTTTATTATTCCACATTTAAAAAGAGAACCCCCCTAATACCTAACAGGGCCCCCCACCCTGAATAACTAATTATAACAAAAGTCAGTAAGAAATGTATGTCTTCTCCAGACCACCAATATGTTTTTTCAGATCTCTATTAGGACACATACATAATCCGAATAAATCAATAAATTGTGTAAATTCTGGAAAGGTGCGATCCACAAATCACTTACTAAGGAGGCACCAAAGAAACATCCAACATAGGAGCCAATCATCATGTATGAATGAGAGAGTAAGATAATAATGAGATTGTTGGGAAGTTGTTGGGTTGCATAACACAGACCCCCAGCTAGGAGCTTCTATAACACAGCTTTGGGTTTACCATCCATTTCCAATCATCTCTCTGATCTCCATGAAGAGAACACGTCCCCTGCACTATACTATTACATATGATGGATATTAGTCTGCTTCTGATAACAATAACATTAAAAAAAACATTTAAAAATGTAACATTTAATAAAAGAAATAGAAACAACTTAAACTTTTTAATGTCCCGCCCCATATGAACTTTTGTGTACAAAGCTGACATTCCCCCCCACATATTACATGTTGTTATGTCTGTTGGAGTGTAAATAAAAATTCTTACTTCATTCTTCTACTGTTAGTTCTAAATTGATGATCTGTAAACTCTGATAAATCATTTCTTATGGGCCATTTCTGGTACCGGAATTGTTTCCCATTTCACAGATGTGCAATTTGAAGTCTTTACATGTTTGGTATCTATGTACTCCATGGAACCCCATCTTTTATATTTTACCCTAAAAATTGTGACCTAAATAGTGTTTGTGTGAATTACAATGAATATGACGTGTTATTTGATGAAAATACGGGTTGGATATCCAGTTGCACTGACATAAAATGACAGCTGCCCCCCTTCTCATCTATAGGGTCTCAGGATCTCAGAAAGGATATACTGTACAGTAATGTGTTGGGGGGTTTAAGTAATCCTCAGGCCTAAAATGTACATTTTTATATGTGTGCCAAAATGAAAATAAAATGTCTCTGGCAGGGAAAGGGTTAAATCTTGGTTACTGCTTGTTAAGAATCTGTATATTATGGGATGTTCCTGGCCTGGCTACAGCTCTACATTGGGTGGGTAGAAGAGATCTTCCCATTCTCCTGAATGGAAGAATAAAACAATAGAGAAATCATCAATCCATTGTTTGGAGGTTTATGTGATGACATTTCTGTATCTTCTGCTCTAAGAGAACATCATAGAGGGATTTATTAAAGGGGGATTTTGGTTCCTTTCAGCCGCTGTAATCTGACCAGCAATCCTCCTTCTTGTCCTCTCACCTTTCTATCTTTTCTTCATGTCACCCAGACAGTGACCAGGAATACTTCTCATAGATCATTATAGAAAGAGATTATTTTCATGTTCAATGTAATCATCCCAAGTCACCATTTCCCCCCAGCACTGAGATAGCAGCCATCCATCCCAGCACCATTCTACAAGAAGAACTAGAAATCAGGAGCTTCTGTGGGGGTTCAGGAGGGAACTAATGGATGTCGGTGACTATCGCTATCAAGCACTATACCTGGGAGCTGAAACAATGAATGTCCAATCATTCTACAGAACACTCCATAGCAGTGCACTGTGTGTTTCCCCATAGTGATTACATCGAGAGTGTGGTGATGTCACTTCCTGTCAGTATCGTCACCTAACTTCCTGTCAGTATCATCACCTCACTTCCTGTCAGTACCGTCACATCATTTCCTGTCAGTACCGGGGATCAGGCCATTGTAGCTCTGTCCAGCCTCACTCTGTAGCAGCAAATCTCTATAGAGGTCCATTGCTGGCTGATCGCAGTCAGAACCATAGATCCCTATTAGAAATGATTTTCCGCTGCACAACTACATGGGGGGTCTAGGTCTGGTCTCCACTAAACACATCCAGACCCATCATGAAGGAAAGAATATATATATATAAAACCTTCCAAAATGGAGGGTCAAACAAGGTCTGATGAGTTGGACGACATTCACTGTACAAGCATCAAATACTCACATAAAAGAACACAATGTCATTCCAGTTTTTAGCAATTACCATCCTGTATAAAAGTCCCCATCATACTAACTTGTGTCCTCATTAACCTGACTTAATGATATCCTAAAGTTACACTAACAATTTCCACAAACCATTTTCTTCCCCGGCGTGCATCGTATCACCGAAAGGAGAATATCGCTCTCTGAAAGTAAAGCACGGGTCTTCACTTTGAGCTTTATTATTCCGATATGTCATATAAAAGTCACACTGGTGTGATATCATTTTAATTAGCAGACCCTGATGATTATTTTGTGGGGTAAATTTATGAGGGTGCGCATTCTTTTTTAAATGTCGCTTTGGGAAAAATTAGAGAAAAATCACAGAAAAAATCCCCTTTTTTAAATTTTTATATTTTTTCCCTGTAAAAAAAAAAAAAAACAAAATCATGTAACCGTCTTTTCAAAAGAGTAGAGACTGCAAAGAGGGGGAGGGGGGCTCTGTATTAATGATCATATGAAATGAGATGTCCAGTAATCTCTGATAGGTGGGATGTCTAAAAACCACTTACCATATAGTGTGTGGCCACTAGAAAGGGATTTGTCCGAGGACATAGGTGGGGGATGGGAATTGAAGGTGGCCACATTTAGAGGAAGAGTTTGGACCACATTGTAATGTTCTTTTATGTATTAAATATTCCAATCCATCTCTTCCATATGTCCCATCACCTGCCCCTCCCCCGCACAGCAGTCTAAGGGGTCTCTACAGTGAAATACAGAATGTTTTTTAACATTCAGCTGATGATGATTTCTGCAGCAGATTCTCAGTTCATAGATCTTCTTCATCAGGAGATATAGGAGGAGGAGAGCCTCCAATATTATAGAAATACTGACATAACAATTTTTAATTATTTACAGACTTGAGACACATTATCATATGTAGAATATTCCATACAGTATCCACCAATTACTCCATGAAGAAGAGACTCTCTCCTACCCACAGGAGACTGTAGGGGGCATACAAGGGGTCCCGGAGAACAAATCTTATCTATATTTGAGTCACTCAGCACTATTCTGTCTGGTGAACCTGAAAATAAAAAGACACGTATGGGAGTTGTTACATAAACAGAGCTCAGAATCCCAGTTAGGACCACTGCGGTGTAATGACCATAACTTGGTAATTCTCCATACTTCATGGTTTTTATAGAGCCAAAATTATATCCCCCCTCCCCCGTGTGTGGGGACATCATCCAGGGCTATAAATCGAAGATCAAACTCTGAATGTCCAAGTTCTGCAAAATCCCCAGATACTGGCAGAGAAGGTGATTGGTTCTCATGGAATATCTATGGTGGGTGATACGGTTCTTACATTTTTGGGTCATTTCTCAAACATAGAAAAGATTGCTTGGGCATGTAAGTGCATGGATGACATGTGAGGAAAGGTATGTTAGATATTCCATTCCATTCCGGGGGGGGTAAAATCAAACCATCATTTTGCATTGAATATATGTTAGCAGTGGAAAGGGAGCCAGTCAGTTTTGTGCCCAAAAACGTATATTTCACCATGTAGCACTACCACCGAAGAAGCCACTTGGTAATTTGGGTTTTCTGTTCTGCACCTTGACGCCAAGAACAACCTCAGCCCCTCTGACACACCTGATTGGGTGAAAGTTACTAAAGCACTTATAGGAACACAAGTGTAGAGACCTTTAACTTGGTTGTGAATTAGTACCAGGAAATGGACACAAGACCCTTTAGTGGTAAATATTGGTACAGGTTAGAATTAGAGATGGCTGAACGGTCCAGCCCGAGCATGAGTTCTAGACATGTGCAAATCGTTTACTTTTGACAAATTCCTTAATTTCTGAATTTCAAATTTACGAATTTAAGAAATTCCAAATTTCTTATTTTCAAATTTGAGTATTTTTTAAAATTACAGAAATTGGAAAATCGGAAATTTGAAATTTCAGAAATTGGAAAATTTCATATTTCAGAAATTAGAAATTTCAGAAATTTCAAATTTCCAAATTTACAAAATTCCAAATTTTGTATTTCCGAATTTACAAAATTCCGAATTTCGTATTTCCGGATTTTAAACTTCCGAATTTTTGATAATTTGGAATTTCGGCAATTCGGAAATTCAAAATGTCTGATTCTGGAAAATCGCAAATTCAAAATTTCAGAAATTAGAAATTTCCGAAATTTCGAATTTCCAAATTTTCGAAATTTTGGAAATTCAAAATTTGGGAAATTAGAAATTTTGGAAATTTGAAAAATCGTAATTAGGAAATTTGAAATTAGGTAATTTGAATATACAAAGTTTCATAAATTTGAAAATTCAAAAATTTGGAAATTTGAAATTTCGAAAATTTAGAAATTTGAAATTTCAAAAATTTAGAAATTTGAAAATCCAAAAATAAGAATGAAAATTCAAAAGAATGAAAATCTGAAAATTCAAAAACCCGAAAATCTGAAATAATAACTAACTAATAATAATATTAAAGTATAGGTATTGGAATTTTCTTTCAAATTTGGCTGTTGAATTTCCAAAATTTTCTAATTTTCGGATTTTTTGAAAAATTCGGAAATTCGGAATTCGAAAATTCAGGAATTCGGAAATTTGGAATTAGAAAAAATTTGAAATTTGGAAATGCAAAAATTCAGAAATTCGAAATTCAAAAATTCAGAAATTCAAAAATTCAGAAATTTGAAAATGTGAAATTTAGAAATTCGAAAATTCAGCAATTTGAAAATTCGGAAATTCTAAATTTTGAAATTCTAAATTTAGGAAATTCAGAAATTCAAAATTTTGGAAATTAAAAATTTGGACATTCGGAAATTTGAAATTCAAAATTTGAAAATTCTGAAATTTGGAATTAGAAAATTTGAAATTCGGAAATTTGAAAATTCAGATATTCAAAATTTGGAAATTCAAAAATTTGGAAATTCAAAAATTTGAAAATTCAAAAATTTGAAAATTCGAAAATCCAAAATTCTAAAATGTGAAAATTTGGAAATTCAAACTTTTGAAATTTGGAAATTCAAAAAATTCAATATTTGGAAATTCGGAAATTTGAAAATCCCAATTTTCAGGTTTCCGAATTTCCAAATTTTCAAAATTCTGAAAGAAAGTAAAAAACAAATGAAACGAAAACGAAAGCAAACACATTTTTTGTCATTGAACATGTCTAATAGTGCTCCCCTTAACCACTTCAATACACTATATTATATATTGTACACTGCACTATATACCCTGCACTGTATTATATATACTACACTGAGGGCACTATATACTCTGAACTGCAGTATATATACTATATAGACTGCACTATATACTCTGATTTGCAGTATATATACTATATGGACTGCACTATATACTCTGAACTGCAGTATATACAGTGGGGCAAAAAAGTATTTAGTCTGCCACCAATTGTGCAATTTCTCCCACTTACAAAGATAGAGAGGCCTGTAATTGTCATCATAGGTAGACCTCAACTATGAGAGACAAAATGTGGAAACAATTCCAGACAATTACATTGTCTGATTTGGAAATAATTTATTTGCAAATTATGGTGGGAAATAAGTATTTGGTCTCCTACAAACAAGCAAGATTTCTGGCTCTCACAGACCTGTATCTTCTTCTTTAAGAGGCTCCTCTGTCCTCCACTCCTTACCTGTATTAATGGCACCTGTTTGAACTTGTTATCAGTATAAAAGACACCTGTCAACAACCTCAAACAGTCACACTCCAAACTCCACTATGGTGAAGACCAAAGAGCTGTCCAAGGACACCAGAAACAAAATTGTAGACCTGCACCAGGCTGGGAAGACTGAATCTGCAATAGGCAAGCAGCTTGGTGTGAGAAAATCAACTGTGGGAGCAATAATTAGAAAATGGAAGACATACAAGACTACTGATAATCTCCCTCGATCTGGGGCTCCATGCAAGATCTCACCCCGTGGGGTCAAAATGATCACAAGAACAGTAAGCAAAAACCCCAGAACCAGAAGCGGGAACCTAGTGAATGACCTGCAGAGAGCTGGGACCAACGTAACAAAGGCTACCATCAGTAACACACTACGCCACCAGGGACTCAGATCCTGCAGTGCCAGACATGTCCCCCTGCTTAAGCCAGTACATGTCCAGGCCCGTCTGAGGTTTGCTGGAGAACAACTCGTTGTGTTTGGAGGAGAGAGAATGCTGAGTTGCAACCAAAGAACACCATACCTACTGTGAAGCATGGGGTGGCAACATCATGCTTTGGGGCTGTCTCTCTGCAAAGGGAACAGGACAACTGATCCGTGTACATGAAAGAATGAATGGGGCCATGTATTGTGAGATTTTGAGTGCAAACTTCCTCCTATCAGGAAGGGCATTGAAGATGAAATGTGGCTGGGTCTTTCAGCATGACAATGGTCCCAAACACACCGCCCAGGCAACGAAGGAGTGGCTTCGTAAGAAGCATTTCAAGGTCCTGGAGTGGCCTAGCCAGTCTCCAGATCTCAACCCCATAGAAAACCTTTGGAGGGAGTTGAAAGTCCGTGTTGCCCAGCGACAGCCCCAAAACATCACTGCTCTAGAGGAGATCTGCATGGAGGAATGGGCCAACATACCAGCAACAGTGTGTGACAACCTTGTGAAGACTTACAGAAAACTATTTGACCTCTGTCATTGCCAACAAAGGATATATAATAAAGTATTGAGATGAACTTTTGATATTGACAAAATACTTATTTTCCACCTTAATTTGCAAATAAATTCTTTCCAAATCAGACAATGTGATTGTCTGGATTTGTTTCCACATTTTGTCTCTCATAGTTGAGGTATACCTATGATGACAATTACAGGCCTCTCTCATCTTTTTAAGTGGGAGAACTTGCACAATTGGTGGCTGACTAAATACTTTTTTGCCCCACTGTATACTATATGGTCTGCACTATATACTCTGAACTGCAGTATATATACTATATGGACAAATAAATTTGTATTCATTACATTCACAAACAGACACATTTGAAAGGAAATTCCAATACTTATATTAGTATAATACCTATATTCATTTAATCATTAGTTATTATTAGTTAGTTATTATTTCAAATTTTACTGATTCTTTCTTTTTTTCAGATTTTCGAATTTTTGGATTTTTCGAAAATTCAGAAATTCGGAATTCGGAAATTCGAAAATTCGGAAATTTGGAATTAAAAAAAATTCGAAATTTGGAAATGCGAAAATTCAAAAAATCGGAAATTTGAACATTCGAAATTCAGAAATTTGAAAATTCGGAAATTCTTAATTTGGAAATTCGAAATTTCGGAAATTCGGATATTCAAAAATTCAGAAATTCGATATTCAAAAGTTTGAAAATTCGGAAATTCAGAAATTTGAAAATTTGAAAATTTGGAAATTCGAAAATTCGAAATTCGGAAATTTGAAAATTCGGAAATCCAAAAATTCGAAATTCAGAAATCCGGAAATTCGGAAATTCCAAAATTCGAAATTCGGAAATTCCAAAATCCCAATTTTCAGGTTTCCGAATTTTCTAAATTCTGAAAGAAAGTAAAAAACTAATGAAACGAAAACTAAAACAAACACATTTTTTGTCATTGAACTTGTCTAATAGTGCTCCCCTTAACCAATTCAATACACTATATTATATATTGTACACTGCACTATATACCCTGCACTGTATTATATATACTACACTGAGGGCACTATATACTCTGAACTGCAGTATATATACTATATGGACTGCACTATATACTCTGAACTGCAGTATATATACTATATGGACTGCACTATATACTCTGACCTGCAGTATATATACTATATGGACTGCACTATATACTCTGATGAAGAATTGTGTCTTAGGTGTTGGTGGTGGCAGAACACGGTGACCCCTCACAGATACTCTTGTTGGGCTCAGGAACGATCCCGGCTGGTAAATATTATTTCATAAATGATAATTATGAACATGGAGCTCATCTCTGCCATCTCTCTCAGCCATTTGTTTGTTATTGGTGTATATTGGTCCAGGGACACACTGTACACCTTTGCTGCCATTGAGCTCCTGTTCCTTTAAGGGGGATTGGGCTGCCTCCAGGCCCACCTGCCCCTCATCTATCCATTTAATACATGTGCTTCCATTGTGGAGACTCTTATAAATTCAGTAGTGTTAGGACTGCAAGCAATACACAGGGTGCCGTGAAGAGGCCTTGCAGCTTACGCATGCGTTTGCAAATGTGTGCCAACTAAACCCCTGTTTTTAACGCAGACTGTTGGACAAGTTAATTTGGTGAGTTGGCAGACTGGTTGGTGAGTTGAGCTACAGAATGTTCTGTTTTTGTCTTTCATCTCTAGTCATGACTTCATATTGTGTGCGAAACATCCACACACTTTGTACTCAGAAATCTCCATACTTTACACTTTAAAAGTCTTTATTTGTCAGTTTAGTTACTTTTTTGTCTTTATTATTTGTTACTTTTTTATATATTTTTTTCTCATGTATCTCTTGAATTCCACAGAAGAAAGATAATGGGGTACAAATTGTTGTGTATGATCGGCTTCCCTGGACACTTCTGTTGTCGGTGGGTTACTATCAGACATGTGCGCTTCATTTCATTCCCAATCAAAATTTGGAGGAAATTTCTGATATTCGGAGATTCGGATGTGTCTGAATTTTCCAATTACAGTAATAACAAATTTCAACCAATCCAAAATAAGGAAATTACATTTTTTCTGAAATAACAAATTATTTGAATAGAATCAAATTTGAATTGAATTGAATTAGAAAACAAATGTAAAATGTGATCTCATTTCTTGCTGACTATTAGGCCGGGTTCTCACATATGTGGATTTCCCCGCATCCGATTCACATGTCAGGAGAGTGTGACCGGCTCTCAATGGAGCTCCGGGGGGCCGCGCTCCACATATAAAAAGGGTCCTGTGTGTCTCCGGTTCGGATTCAGGTACAAATTCAGACAGAAATGTCGGATCCGATTCACACCTGAATTGGTGAGCGGGGGATGCACCGGACCCCATGCTGTGCTCCGCGGCTGCAGCGTATGTGACCCGGATTACTGATCTCCTCCATAGACTGGCTGTGTATTAGTGGACCTAAAAGATCTGATGAGGTTTTGGAGACAAAGAATATTCAAATATTGATTGGATTTGGATTTTTCTTCTCCTCGCTCACTCTGCATTTTATAAATGGATAAAAATAAAGAAGTAAATCTGTAGATATGAAATCATTTGTACTTTACATTATTTCTTCACACCTGCCTAAAACTTTTGCACAGTTCTGTACATAGAGACACAAAATGTTGAAGTCGGATGTTTCTTTTATAACTTAGAAGACGTCACATATTGGGAATAAATCTTATTATTAATACAAATAAGATGAACGTGTCTTGGATGAAACGGACAATTTTTCTGGTGAATGGATGATTTTCTCATCATACAGATCATTCATAAATCCCCCTTCACTTCTCTCAGGGTTGTTATGTTGCCCCCGGATGATACTACAGATGTTCCATTCATTGTTTTCTCATTAATCTACGCTCAGCATCCCATAATGACAAAGTGACATCACAATATTAGAAATGTTACTAATGTATGAAAAAGGAAAAACTGAAATCTCACATTGGCAGAAGTCTTCACACCCTTTACATCAACACTTGGGATTTATCTCAGGAGCCTCCCAATTCTGGATGGTTGGTGAGATGTTTCTACACCTTGATTGGAGTCCACCTGTGGGGAACTCGGAAGTCAGCTAAATATTGTTTCTATTTTATTCTATTTTATTTCATTATATATTTCATTATATATATATAATATATATATATATTATATATATTCATTCTATTCTATTCTATTCAAAATTCTAATTTTGAGCTCTGAAAGACGTTAGACCCCGTCTATTGTATTCTATTCTATTCAAGATTAAAATTTGATCATTTGAATTTCAGATGACAGCTATATTCTTTCTATTTTATTCTATTCTATTCTAAAGTTGAAATTTTAATTTCAAAATTAAATTTTCAAAAGTTGCCTATATATTTTTTCTATTCTATTTTATGTGAACTTTAGAATTTTGGAAAACAGTTATATTCTTTCTCTTCTATTCTATTCTATTATATTAAAATTCTAAATTAAATTTCAGAAGTCAGCTATTTATGTTTTCTATTTTATTCTGTTCTATATGAAATCTGATTTTCCGAAGATGTCTATATACTTTCTATTCCTTTCTATTATGTTTTGAATTTAAAATTAAAATTTAAAAATTGGAATTTTGGAGGATAGATATATGCTTTTTTTGTCTATTTTATTCAAAATTAGAATTTTGGAATTTGAAATTAAAAACTTTGGATGCCAATTATATTCTTTCAATTGTAATCTATTTAATTTTATTCTATACAAAGTTTAAAATTCAAATTTTGAAATATGAACTTTGGAAGTTGGCTTTATATTTTTTTCTATTCTATTCTATTGTATTTGAAATTATGGATTTTAGAAGACAACTATATATAATTTCTATTCTATTGTATTCAAAATATGAAACTCAAATTTCAAAATTTTCATTTCAGAAGCTTGCTATATTCTTATTATTCTATTCTATTCTATTATTTTCTATTAAAAATTAGAATTTTGAAAGATGGCTGTATTCTTTCAAAATTCAAAATTCTAAATTTTAACGTCTGAAGACAGCTATATTCTTTCTATTTTATTTTGTTTTATTATATTCAAAATTTAAAGATTACATTTCAAAAGCTGGCTACATTCTTTATATTTTATTCTAGTCCATTCTTTTCTATTCAAAATTCTAATTCTGAAATTTAAAATTTGAATGTTGAAAGACAGATATATTTTTTCTTTTTTTTAATTCTTTTTGAAATACTAATTTTGGAAACCGGCTACATTCTTTCTACTTTTTTCTTTTCTATTCAAAATTTGAACATCAAAATTCAAAATTTGAAAGTAAGTTATATATTTTTTCTATTTTATTTTATTCTATTTGAATTTTGAATTTGAGAATATGGTTATTTTCCTTCTTATTTACTCTATTCTATTCATTTCTATTTAAAATTCATATGTCATAATTTGAATTTCCAAACACATATATATATATTTTTATATTTTATTTTATTATATTTGAAATACACATTTTGGAAAATGGATATATTCAATTTTATTCTATTCTTTTCAAATATGGGAAGACAGCTATATTCTTTCTACTTTATTCAACTGCTCTCTATTTTAATCTATTCAACTTTAGATTTTTGGAAGGCAGGTATATTCTTTCTATTTTAGTTTTTTTGTTAAAAACATTCAAATATTGATATTTGAAATTGGATTTTGGATGACAACTAATAATAATAAAACCGTATTATTATTATTATTATTATTATTATTATTATTAGCAGTAGTAGTAGTAGTAGTAGTAGTAGTAGTAGTAGTAGTATTTATTATTAATTTGTTCAGTTCCATTTGTTTAGATGCGGCATTCGTTATTTTGGATAATTTGTAAATTCATATTTGCTACGTTAACAGACAAATTTGAAAGGACATTCCAATACCTATAATTTAAAAGTTAGTTATTATTAGTTAGTTAATTATTCTTTAAATTTTTCTGATTTTCTTTATTATTTTCTTGTTTTCAAATTTTCAAATTTATTAATTTTCTAATTAATGAATGTTATAATTTTTTAATTTATGAATTTTTAAATTTTCTAATTTATGAATTTTTGAATTTTCAAATTTTCTAATTTATGAATTTTCAAATTTTCTAATTTATGAATTTTCTAATGTTCTAATTTATGAATTTTCCCATTTATGAATTTTCAAATTTTCTAATTGATGAATTCTCTCATTGATAAATTTTCTAATTGATGAATTTTCTAATTTTCAAATCTTTGAAATTTCAAATTTTTAAATTTATGAATTTTCTATTTTTCTAATTTTTGAATTTATGAATTTTCTAATTTTCGAATTTATGAATTTTCTAATTTATGAATTTAGAATTTTCTAATTTATGAATTTTCTAATTTATGAATTTTTGAATTTTCGAATTTATGAATCTTCAAATTTTCTAATTCATGAGTTTTCATGTTTCTAATTTATGAATTTTCTAATTTATGAATATAGAATTTTTCTAATTTATGAATTTTCACGTTTTCTAATCTATGAATTTTCATGTTTTCTAATTTATGAATTTTCTAATTTATGAATTTTGAATTTTCTAATTTATGAATTTTCTCATTTTAAAATTTCATAAATTAGAAATTTATGGATTTTTGAATTTTGTAATTATTAAATCTTTGAGTTTTCTAATTTATGCATTTTCTAATTTATGAATTTTCTAATTTTCTCATTTATGAATTTTCTAATTTTCTAATTTAAGAATTTTTTAATTTATAAATTATCCTATTTTATAATGTATTAATTTCCTAATTTATTAATTTTCTAATTTATGAATTTTCTAATTTTCTCATTTATGAATTTTCTAATTTTCTAATTTAAGAATTTTTTAATTTATAAATTATCCTATTTTTATGTATTAATTTCCTAATTTATTAATTTTCTAATTTATGAATTTTCTAAATTTCTTATTTATTCATTTTTTAATTTTTTTATTTATGAATTTTTGAATTGTCTAATTTATGAATTTTCAAACTGTATAATTTATGAATTTTCAAATTTTCTAATTTATGAATTTTTCAAATTTCTTAATTTATGAATTTTCAAATTTTCTAATTTATGAATTTTCTAATTTTCTAATTTATACATTTTCAAATTTTCAAATTTATGAATTTTCTAATTTTTTTATTTATGAATTTTCAAATTTCCTAATTTATGAATTTTCAAATTTTCTAATTTATGAATTTTCAAATTTTCTAATTTATGAATTTTCAAATTTTCAAATTTATGAATTTTCTAATTTTTTAATTTATGAATTTTCGAATTTATGAATTTTCTCATTTTCAAATTTATGAATTTTCAAATTTTCAAATTTATGAATTTTCAAAGTTTTAAATTTATGAATTTTTGAATTTTCTAATTTATAAATTTTCAAATTTTCTGATTCATGAATTTATGATTTTTTTAAATTTAGAAATGTATGAATTGTGATCATAACGAATGACCTGAAAAACAAAAAAAAAACAAGTGAAATGAAAACTAACTGACTTTTTGGCAGTGCTCATGTCTAGCTGAGATGCCTCCACAATGTGTAAACTACACAGATTATTATTATTATTATTATTATTATTATTATTATTATTATTATAGATGATTTATTTAGCACACAGTTGATGTAGCTCTTTACAATGTAGAGGGAGGACGGCACAATTACAATACAGAAGGGACAGGAGGGTCCGGCCCATAGAGCTTACATTCTAAAGGGAGGGGCAGATAACTTCTGATACATTTGGTGACATCAGTGGTAATAAAGACATATCAGCGATATATTGGATGTAATATCGGGGTTCAGGACAAGAGTTGGGCTCCTCATTATTCTTGTATAACATGTACAACGTATTTGTGTCATTGGAGAAAAGAAAGAATAAAGTCCATGTCTTTCACAGTCCCAATGGTGTGGAGGGAACCCACCAATCAGAGTAGTGACTGATCGTTTTCATGGTTCCCCCGATTGTAAAAGGGATCTCAGAAAAGAACATCCAAACATTCGATCCGCACTGCGTCTTTTACCCCATGGTACATAATCGCCCATCCCCCTCATCATTTAGAATTATTTGGATGCTCTTTTGACCTGAAGTTGTATCTTGGAAACTGGAGCCAATGAATACTCAGGACTTGGTTTTCCTTTATTAGTGACCCAATTCTGATAGAATTTATCTACTTTCCTTTCATTTCTACTCTTTGTAGACCAGAGTTATTGTAATATGTTTCACATTCATTTACACATTTGTAGAATTCATTTTGTTATCATTTATTTCAGATTAGTTGACATTTGTTACGATTGTGATTTGGAAATTCAGATAAATCCGAATCTCCAATGAATGAAAATGTTGTGTGAATGTTGATTGATAATGAAATGAATGTCACATGTCTACTGGCTGGATGGAAGCCTCTCCTCCATACAAATCACATAAAGGTCCTCTCGGAGTTTACAAAGAAATCACCTGAAGATCTCTCAGACTGTGAGGACCAAGATTCTCTCCTCTGAGGAAACCAAAATGGAAATGTTTGTCCTCAATTCTAAATGTTGTGTCTGGAGGAGACCAAGCAGTGCTCACTAGACATGTGACATTCCTTTCCATCCCAATAATAATTCACACACATTTTTGGTTCTTCAGAGATTCGGTTGTATCTGAATCTCTGAATAAAATTGTCACAAATAGCAACACATTTTTTGAAATTCATAAAATTTCATTTTGTTTATTCATTTTGTAATGAATTCCAAATTTTCAGAACAATTACAAGTCGGAAGAGTTGAAAAACGATCGACCGATTCTAATTCTGTGTGAAGAATAGCTGGTTGTTAAGCAGCGGGCCGGGAAGCCGACCACCGCGTCCTTCACAACCGATGACTCCTCAGCTGTCAGCGGGCTTCTCCACCGACAGCTGAAATGTCAACAACAAAATGCTGGAAAAACAAAAATGACATGGGGTCCCCCAAAAAAACAGACCAGGCCCTTATCCGAGCATGGAGCCCAGCAGGTCAGGAAAGAGGGGGAGGAGCAAGTGCCACACCTCCTGAACCATACCAGACCACATGTCCTCAATATGGGGGGTGATTTGGGGTGGGGGGCTCTGTTTTTGTCCCAATATAACCTAACATCATGGAGCAAATCATCCTTAACTTCCTAATAGAAGCAATGTAGCCATTAATCAGGGCTCAGCACTCTGCTCTCCCCTCCTCCTGTGTACCTGATCTGTCATTACATTAGAGATTAGAAGTCTATCAGGCTGTCAGGCATGGAAGGTGGATCAGAATGAAGCTACTTCTGCTGGAAACATTGATGATGAATTACTCCACAGTGTCTGCACCTCCAGAGATGACTAGGAGCTTATCTGAACATCCTGAGCCCATTCACTAGATTTAATCAGGTATGGACCACCTGACATCCTGATCAACATTGAAAAATGATCAATGGAACTTTGTGAAAGAGACAAGGAAGGAATCCAGCAGCACAATGAGATATAGATAGAAATGTTTACAGAAATAATATTCAGAAATGTAAATTCATCAGGAAATGACATTCTACAGATTTGCTTAACTGCTTAACGACGGCCCCCCATACATATACTGAGGGAGGGCGACCCTTCAATACAACGAGAGAGGCAGAACAGTGTTCTGTATGTAAACAAGGTAGACTGACGTTCTGCTAGTAAGGGAGATATAGATATTGTGATAGACACAGGTCTCTGTCTTTGTACAGATAAACCATCCCCCACACAGTAAAAAACACTCCCAGGGAACACATTTAACCCTTTGATCGCCCCTGATGTTAACTCCTTCCCTGACAGTGTCATTAGTACAGTGACAGTGCATTTTTTTTAGCCCTGATCACTGTACTGGTGTCACTGGTCCCCAAAAAGTGTCAATTAGTGTCAGATTTGTCCACTACAATGTCGCAGTCCCACTAAAAATCGCTGATCTCCACCATTACTAGTAAAAAAAAAATTGCATATATCTATCCCATAGTTTGTAGACACTATAACTTTTGTGCAAATCAATCAATATACGCTTATTGCGATTTTCTTACCAATAATATGTAACAGAATACATATGGGCCTAAATTGATGAAATAATTTGATTTTTTACATTTTTTAATTGGATGTGTTTTCTAGCAGAATGTAAAAAAAAAATTTTTCAAAATTATTTCTTTATTTGTTTATAGCGCAAAAAATAAAAACCGCAGAGGTGATCAAATACCACCAAAAGAAAGCTCTATTTGTGGGGAAAAAGGAAAACTATTTTATTTGGGTACAACAACGCACGACCCCGCGATTGTCAGTTAAAGCAACGTAGTGCCGAATCACAAAAAATGTCCTGGTCAGGAAGGGGGTGAATCTTCCGGAGCTGAAGTGGTTAATGGCCAAATATGTGTAGTCACCTGACCTTCACACCTATATGGGCTGATTGGACATCCCATTTCACAATGATGGTCATTAATATGGAGTTCCCCTCCCCCGACCTCTATGGCTATGACTGTCTCCACTTCTCTGGGAAGACTGTTCACAAGATTTTGGAATACATCTGTGGGGATTTGTGCCCATTCAACCAAAAGAACCTTAGTGAGGTCAGGTACTGATGTTGGATGAGAAGACCTGACTCACAATCAGGCTGAGGTCAGGACTATGATCATGACATTTGAGTTCCTCCACACCAAACTTATCAATCCATGTCTTTATGGAGCTGGATTGATTTGTGCCCAGGGGGACAGTCATGCTGGAGCAGAAAAGGATGAAAGAAAACAATTGTCTACATATACTGTAGAGCAGGGATGTCAAACTCAATCTCATTGTGGGCCACATCAGCAGTATGGTTGTCTTTAAAGGTCCAGTTGTATCTGGAGTGTGCTACGTACAGAGTTCAGGGTTAAAGAGTGAGTTACATAGAGAATTCAGAGTTCAGGATTACACAATGTACAGAGTGTAGAATTCAGGAGTGCACTATGTACAGAGCGCAGGGTTCAGGAGAACACTATGCACAGTGTGCAACCTCACCCCCTCTCCAAAGCTTCCTCACATCTCTCTCTTCTACCTGACCTGACTCTAGTACCTCCCTGTGTAGGTGGATCTGCCTCACCCTGCAGGGAGATCGTTTTCTCTCTCAGATTCTGGAGATCTGTCCCCGCTGTGCCCCACTGTGAGTGTGTACAGGGATCTGTTAGTTCCAGGAACCACTGAGAGCAAAGATGACCCTTGTAATCATAGAAGGCTTCTGTGTTTACAAGTGACAGTGAGGAGCGGAGGGTGAGAGATAGAATGGAGTTCCACATTCAGGATGCAGAACTGGGTTGGAGGATCACATGTCAAGGCCTGGTGAGCCGTATTCAGCCCGTGGGCCTTGTGTTTGATGTCTGTGCTGTAGAGGGATGAATGATAATAGAAGGAAGACTGGAGCTGGTTCTGGTACTGCTGGTACTGGATTGTACTTGTACTGGCTGGTGATCTTGAATCTTTCTTTTCTATCACATTCATATCAGTATGTGAGGGCAAAGTGGGGGCAAGCTGCTAACTTCAGGTGTTGGTTACATTGTGTGATGCTTTGATTGGTCACAGCATTTTTCTGTGATCAGCACTGTCCAATGGACAGTGTAGTCACAGTACTTTGCTTGTGCATGCTAGGGGGCACATAAGAGCAAGAAAAGAATTGAAGCTCTAAAATAGCATTCAATTCTGTAACATCCACCTTCCATCCACTTCTGTACAATAGGCAGACAGAAGGCAGTCAATGTACCCAAAAAATCATAATGCTGATGATAATGTCATTCATAATGATGACAATAATGATGGTAACAATCTTACTTAGCTTGTTTAATCTGGTCTACAGCATTATACATTGATTCAATGTGTTACATTTACAACATTCTTTTCCCCAGCATTGTCCCTCTCGTGTTCAGCTCAGGTTTTAGAAGTAAAATGTAGAGTTTTGGAGAAAACATACACAATAATATTCCAGCACTGGAGGTCAGTATGGCGAATATCTCCACAGCCACCATGTATTTCCCTCTGGTGCTCAGATAGGCCGGGATCATGGCAATCCAGACACTGCAGAACACCAGCATGCTGAAGGTGATGTACTTGGCCTCATTAAAACTGTCCGGTAATGTCCTCACCATGAAAGCCAGAACAAAACTCACAGCTGCCAGAAACCCCATATAACCCAACATAAAGTAGAACCCGATAACTGACCCTTCATTACACTGAATGAGGATCTTCCCAGGATAGGAGTCCATGTCATACTCCAGAAATGGTGGAGAGATGGACAACCAGAGAATGCAATTCATAACCTGAATGGATGAGCAGAATAACATGACTGTATTGGGAGGTTTGACTCCCACCCATTTTCTACAAGAGCTTCCAGGTCTGGTAGCTTTAAAGGCAATGAAGACCATGAAGGTTTTGGCTAGGATAGAAGATGCTGAGATGGTGAAGGGAATTCCAAAAGTGACTTGTTGCAGCACACAGGTAATATCCACAGGACGGTCAAGGAACAGGAATACAGAAAGGAAGCTCAGTATGAGGGAGAGGAGCAGAATGAAGCTGAGGTTCCGGTTATTGGCTCTGACTATGGGAGTGCTCCGAAACCAAACAAATAGTCCGAGTATAAAGAGAGATGTTGTAGCAAATATGACTGAAGTTATAGAAAAAAATACAACTAGAATGTCCTCCTCGTATGATAAATACTCATTGACCTTGCCAATACAAATAGTTTTATCTTTGTTGGGCCATTCATTTTCAGGACACTTCTTGCAGAGTTCACTGTCTGTAGAGTAAAAATAAGTGAAAATAACATTAGGCATGGTAGCTATTTGACAGTATTAAATATTTTTTTCCATATTTTTCCTTAACCACTTGACCTCCAAAAGATTTACCCCCCTTCATGACCAGTACATTTTTTGATCACCTCTGTGCTTTTTGTTTTTTGCGCTATAAACAAAAAAAGACCAAAATTCTTGAAAAAAAAAAAATTTTGCTATAAAACACATTCAATAAAAAATGTTTAAAGAAATCAAATTTCTTTATAAATGTAAGCCAAAATGTATTCTGCTACATGTTTTTGGTAAAAAAAATTATATCCCAATAAGCGTATATTGATTTGTTTATGTGAACTGTGGTATACAAACTGTGGTATATATTTATGGAATTTTTATTTAATTTAATTTATTTTTTTAATAATAGTAATTGCAGTGATCAATAACTTATAGAGGGACTGTGATTGTGGCAGATAATCTGACACTAACTGACACTTTTGACACTTTCTGGGAACCAGTGACACTAATACAGTAATCAATGCTAAACATATGTAATGTACTAATGACAGTGTCTGGCAAGGGGTTAAACATCAGGGGCGATAAAAGGGTTAACCGTGTGCCTAGCCAGTGTTTTTATGTACTGTGTGTGCTGTTTTTACTAGGAGAAGAGATGGATATATTCTGCGCTTTGCAGGGACACAGAATCCACCCCTTCCCCCCTTGTCAGAACAGAGATCTGCCTTGTTTACATAGGTAGATCTTGGTTCTGTGTTTTTTACTGATGATCAACGGGTGCCAGCAGACATCCAGTACCCAACACCCGCAGATCGGCTTCTGCTGTGATTAATCACAGCAGAAGGAGCCCGTTGGGGCACATGCACCCCCTGCAGGTGGTAGTGCAGAATCATGTGTATATATACGAGATCCTGCTCTGGAGGGCTGCTCTGTGGCAGTAAACCTGCTAAAGGGCGGTCCGGAAGTGGTTTGCCTTTAAGTTTTTTGTAGTTAAGATGGTAATAATAAATATGACTTAAAAGCCATACAAAACAAAAAAAAGTTGGAACAATATACAGTATATGTTGAATATCTCAAGAAAGTTTTAGTCATAAATAAAGTGTGATGATGCCCTACTGAAAACGTAGGAACCTTCAGCCTCAGTGATGGCCATGACACAGTCTATTTGTAACTTTAACATGTATGTAACAATGACATTCCGGTATTTTAACACTTTTGGTCTCTTCAGTGAAATCATTTTCCAGATCTTTTCTTTTAGATAAATGCAAACATGTCGGAGGCTTTGTCAGACATACAGGAGGAGGAAGGAGCTTCCAGTTGCTTGCTTGAGAAAGCCTCCAACACTCCCAGAAGGGTCAGAGGTAGAAGAAAAGTGCAGAAAGGCACCATTTTTTATATTTGTTTTGTGTCTAACCATCCTTTGAAATAATAATAAAAAATCAGTGATTTTTTTTTTACAAAATATTTGACTCCTATTTGCTGCTAAAAAGACCCGTGGGGAACTTTCCACTTTTTTTCCTTTCCAAGATTGTAATTGGGGTGTGCAGCCCTCTCAGACTCTCATGTATGTGTCGCTCTATAATATAATTCCATCAGTAATCATTAATTTCATACTATTTAGGGAGATGTTCAGCCTGAAAAGTGTAAAGTGTGTACAGAATCACTTTAAAGGACTTTAAATGCTTTAATTTTCTAATTCAATATCGGAGTTTGTACTTAAAGAAACCTAAAGCTTACCAGAATGGTTTGATATTTCTCCTTCTGAACATGGAGCACAATTATAACAACAATGGTGATATCCTTCTCTTATAGATTTTCGGAACCCTGGAAGACATTCCTCGGAGCATCGACCCCTTGGGACCTGAGATAATATAGAGCTATATGATCTATTCAAGAGCAAAAGTACAGATATAATAGTGTAGGTAAGCCAAGCTTCTGATGTATAAAATGATGAAGCATGTACAGTATACCTTGGTGGAAACACATGGACCATTCCAGAAGGTGACCATTCATTAGTCTGGAAACCACAGCATATCCTCTGAACCAGAAGTCAGAAATAGACATCTAGGAGTACTAGCAGAATCCATTCATTAGAAAGGTTACAGCTAAGGATGAGCTGAACACCCCCCGGTTCGCACCAGAACCTGCAAACGGGCCGAAAATTTGCGCAAACTTTAGAACCCCATTGAAGTCCATTGGACTCAAACATTCAAAATCAAAAGTGCTAAATTTAAAGGCTAATTTACATGGTATTGTCCTAAAAAGGGTTTGGGGACCCGGGTCCTGCCCCAGGGGACATGTATCAATGCAAAAAAAAAGTTTTAAAAACGACCGTTGTTTTGGGAGCAGTGATTTTAATGATGCTTCAAGTGAAAAAAAGTGAAATATTCCTTTAAATATCGTACCTGAGGGGTGTCTATAGTATGCCTGTAAAGTGGCGCATGTTTCCCATGCTTAGAACAATCCCTGCACCAAATGACATTTTTAAAGGAATAAAAGTTATTTAAAACTGCTTGCGGGTTTAATGTAATGTCGGGTCCCAGCAATTTGGATGAAAATCAGTGAAACAAACGGCATGGGTACCCCCCAGTCCATTACCAGGCCCTTTGGGTCTTGTATGGATATTAAGGGGAACCCCGCACCCAAATTAAAAAAGGAAAGGCGTGGGGCCCCCAGGCCCTATATACTCTGAACAGCAGTATACAGGCGGTGCAAACAAGACAGGGACTGTAGGTTTGTTGTTAAGTAGAATCTGTTTGTAATTTTCAACTGGTACATTTTTAAAGTGTAGCTTCAGCCAACAAATCTATTTTTAAGCTTTTTGGAAAACATAGGGAAGGGTTATCACCCCTGTGACATTTGTTTTGCCCTCTGTGCTCCTCTTCAGAAGATTTCACCTCACTTTCTGTCCCACTGACAAATGTTTTTTGACAATTTGGGGTTTTTAGTGAAACAAGGATTGGTGATAAAGCATCAGTGGAGAGGAGACACATTTTTCCCATATTAACTCTTACAGGAGAGAATTTCCATTCCTAGGGGTAGATTTCATCTCACTTCCTGTTGTCTCCTTCCATTTGCAAGTAGGAGTCATTTGTAAGTTGGATGTTTGAATGTAGGGGCCTGCCCTATATACTCTGCAGAAATTGCGGCCTTAGGTGTTGGTGTTACCACAACACTGTAAGCTCTCTCAGTTACTCTTGGTGGGTGCAGGAATGGGCTCTGATGTGAAATATTATATCAAGAATTGTAATTACATGTCCCTGTTAAACAGGGGCTGAAAAATTGGGCCTTTGGTGGTGGTGGTGCCACAACACTGCAACCCCTCACAGATACTCAAGATGGAGCGCAGGAATGAGCCCTGCTGCAAAGTATTGCATCAAAAATTGTAATTACACGCCCCTGTTAAACAGGGGCTGAAAAATTGTGCCTTAGCCACTGGTGGTGGTGCCCAGAACCAAAATATTCTTACAAGCTATCAGCATGATCATTGAGGAGGAAGAGGATAGTCACTCAGCATAACAGGATAGTCACTCAGTATTAGCATAGGCAGTCTTGAAGGGATCTGACATTTCAAAAAATTATTCGGTTACATCAGCATCAGGTGCTTGGTAGCTGGTGATGATCCAAGACTGATTCATTTTTATGAAGGTCAGTCGATCAACAGAGTCGGTGGACAGGCGCACCCTATGATCGGTTACAAAGCCTCCAGCAGCACTGAATGTGCATTCCAAAAGAACGTTGGATGCAGGATAGGCCAGTAGCTCAACTGCATATTGTACAAGCTCTGGCCAGTGATTCATCCTCAAGACCCAGTAACCCAGAGGATTTTCGGTGGGAAAGGTGTCCAAGTCAGATCTTGCCCCTAGGTATTCCTGCACCATGTAAAACAGACGCTGGCGATAGTTGCTGGAACCGATCATACCTTGGGGCTGCGGACTAAAAAATTGTCTGAACGCATCGGTCAGACGGCCACCTTCTCCACCGCTCCTTCTTTGACTGACTGAAGCCTCAGCAACACGTTGTCCAGGAACAGGAGTTTGTAACCTCCCAGTCTCTGTGAACGAGTTGCACAGACCTTTCTGCAAGGCCTCCCGAAGATGTTTCATCCTCTGCTCCCTCTGTGACGGCAAGATAAGGTCCGCAACCTTACCCTTGTAATGTGGATCAAGGATGGTTTCCAGCCACTATTGATCCCTCTCCTTGATACCACTAATACGAGGATCCTTCTGCAGACTTTGCAGGATCAGGGAGGCCATGCAGCGTCCGGAGTCCTCTGGGTCACTAAGGACGACATGATCCGCAGCCACCTCCTCCCAGCCACGTACAAGTTCATGTGTTTCTTGGGACTGTAAATGATCCCTTAAAGACTGCTGCTGATGCTGAGTGCCAGGCTCCACCTCCATGCTGACACAATCCTCCTCTTCCTCCTCCTCCTCCTCCTTGTCCTCTTCCTGTGTGATCGGTGGGCACGCAGGAACACTGTCTGAATAAAGGGGCCTTGAGAGCTAAGGAAGTCCTCCTCTTCCTGCCTCTGTTCTGCCTCAAGTGCCCTGTCCATTATTCCACGCAGCGTGTGCTCCAACAGGTGGACAAGGGGGATAGTGTCACTAATGCATGCACTGTCACTGCTCACCATCCTCGTGGCCTCCTCAAATGGTGACAGGACAGTGCATGCATCCCTGATCATGGCCCACTGGCGTGGGGAAAAAAAAACAAGCTCTCCTGACCCTGTCCTGGTGCCACAGTCACACAGGTACTCATTATGGGCCTCTGCTGCATGTGCAGCCACTGCAGCATGGCCAACGTTGAGTTCCACCTGGTGGGCATGTCACAGATTAGGCGGTTCTTGGGCAGGTTAAATTCCTTTTGGAGATCAGCCAGCCGAGCACTGGCATTATATGACCTGCAGAAATGCACACAGACTTTCCTGGCCTGCCTCAGGACATCCTGTAAGCCCGGGTACCTGCCCAAGAACCGATTAACCACCAAGTTAAGGACGTGAGCCAAACAGGGCACATGGGTCATTTGTCCCTGTCAGAGGGCGAAGAGGAGGTTGATGCCATTGTCGCAAACCACCATTCTTGCCTTAAGCTGGCGTGACGTCAACCACCTCTGAACCTGCCCCTGCAGAGCTGACAGAATCTCTGCCCCAGTGTGGCTCCTGCCCCCCAAGCACACCAGCTCAAGCACCGCATGGCATCTTTTGGCCTGCATACTTGAGTAGCCCCTTGAATGCCTACGGAGCACCACTGGTTCCAAGGACAAAGCACAGGAAGAGGCCATGGAAGAAGAAGAAGAGGACGGGGTGGAGGAGAGAGGTGTGTCACAATCATTAGTAGAGGCATTTTGGAGGCGTGGTGGCGGAACAACCTCCAACACTACTGTACCTTGTCCTGTATCCTTCCCAGCTGCCAGCAGAGTCACCCAATGCGCCGTGAACCTTCGGTAACGTCCCTGTCCATGTCTGCTGAACCAAGAGTCAGTGGTAATATGCACCTTACCATTGACTGCCCTGTCCAGCGAGGCCAAGACATTGCCTTCCACATGCCAGTAGAGAGCTGGAATCGCCTTCCGTGAGAATAAGTGGCATTTGGGAACCTGCCACTGAGGAACTGCACATTCCACAAACTCACTGAAGGAGGCAGAGTCTAATGACTGAAAAGGCAGCACTTGAAGTGCTAGCAATTTAGCCAAGTTAGCATTCAACCGCTGGGCATGTGGATGGCTGAGAGCGAACTTCTTTCGGCGGTGCAGCAGCTGGGGCAGGGCAATTTGCCTGGTACAATCTGACATTGGTGTACCGATAGCAGATTGCCCGCAAGTACTAGGCTGTGACACACCTAATTCTACACCTTCATTCCTCTCAGTGCAGGTCTCAGAGAGGACTGAAGACATGAAGGGAACACAAAGACACTGAATTTCAAAAGAGCCAACTTCCCTAAACTACAAACCTTGCTAAAAGGCATAAATTGGGATAAAATATTAGGAACAAAGAATACGGAGGAGAGATGGGTTTGCTTTAAGAGCATATTAAATAAGGGCATTAGCCAATGTATCCCATTGGGTAATAAATTTAAAAGAGCGAACAAACATCCTGGATGGCTTAACTCCAATGTAAAAATGCATATAAAAGCAAAGGAGAAGGCCTTCAAAAAATACAAGGTTGAGGGATCATCCACAGCATTCAGAATTTATAAAGAATGCAATAAGAAATGTAAGGGTGCAATTAGGATGGCTAAGATAGAACATGAAAGACACATAGCGGAGGAGAGCAAAAAAAATCCCAAGAAATTCTTTAAGTATGTAAACAGTAAAAAAGGGAGGACAGACCATATTGGCCCCATAAAGAATGAGGAAGGACATCTGGTTACAAAGGATGGGGAGATGGCAAAGGTATTGAATTTATTCTTCTCCTCAGTCTTCACGAGTGAATCGGGGGGCTTCAGTAACCAAAACTGCAGTGTTTATCCTCATGACACAACACAGGAAGCACCTACATGGTTAACAGAGGACGGAATTAAAATTAGACTTGAGAAACTTAACATTAATAAATCACCGGGACCAGATGGCTTGCATCCGAGGGTACTTAGGGAACTCAGTCAGGTGATTGCCAGACCGTTGTTCCTAATTTTTTACAGACAGTCTATTGACTGGAATGGTACCAGCTGATTGGAGAAAAGCCAATGTAGCACCAATATTTAAAAAGGGCCCAAAAAACATCCCTGGGAATTACAGACCAGTTAGCCTAACATCAATAGTATGTAAACTCTTGGAGGGGATGATAAGGGACTATATACAAGATTTTAGTAATAAGAATTATATCATTAGCAGTAATCAGCATGGATTCATGAAGAATCGTTCTTGCCAAACCAATCTATTAACCTTCTATGAGGAGGTGAGTTGCCATCTAGATAAAGGAAGGCCCGTAGAAGTGGTGTATCTGGATTTTGCAAAAGCATTTGACACAGTTCCCCATAAATGTTTACTGTACAAAATAAGGTGCGTTGGCATGGACCATAGGGTGAGTACATGGATTGAAAACTGGTTACAAGGGCGTGTTCAGAGGGTGGTGATAAATGGGGAGTACTCAGAATGGTCAGGGGTGGGTAGTGGGGTTCCCCAGGGTTCTGTGCTGGGACCAATCCTATTTAATTTGTTCATAAACGACCTGGAGGATGGGATAAACAGTTCAATCTCTGTATTTGCAGACGATACTAAGCTAAGCAGGGCAATAACTTCTCCGGAGGATGTGGAAATCTTGCAAAAAGACCTGAACAAATTAATGGGGTGGGCGACTACATGGCAAATGAGGTTCAATGTAGAAAAATGTAAAATAATGCATTTGGGTGGCAAAAATATGAATGCAATCTATACACTGGGGGGAGAACCTCTGGGGGAATCTAGGATGGAAAAGGACTTGGGGGTCCTAGTGGATGATAGGCTCAGCAATGGCATGCAATGCCAAGCTGCTGCTAATAAAGCAAACAGAATATTGGCATGCATTAAAAGGGGGATCAACTGCAGAGATAAAACGATAATTCTCCCGCTCTACAAGACTCTGGTCCGCCCGCACCTGGGGTATGCTGTCCAGTTCTGGGCACCAGTCCTCAGGAGGGACGTACTGGAAATGGAGCGAGTACAAAGAAGGGCAACAAAGCTAATAAAGGGTCTGGAGGATCTTAGTTATGAGGAAAGGTTGCGAGCACTGAACTTATTCTCTCTGGAGAAGAGACGCTTGAGAGGGGATATGATTTCAATTTACAAATACTGTACTGGTGACTCCACAATAGGGATAAAACTTTTTCGCAGAAGAGAGTTTAATAAGACTCGTGGCCACTCATTACAATTAGAAGAAAAGAGGTTTAACCTTAAACTACGTAGAGGGTTCTTTACTGTAAGAGCGGCAAGGATGTGGAATTCCCTTCCACAGGCGGTGGTCTCAGCGGGGAGCATTGATAGCTTCAAGAAACTATTAGATAATCACCTGAATGACCGCAATATACAGGGATATGTAATGTAATACTGACACATAATCACACACATAGGTTGGACTTGATGGACTTGTGTCTTTTTTCAACCTCACCTACTATGTACTATATAGTGGGGTTGGAGATCCCAGCTGATGAGGAGCAAGGAGAGGTCCTCTTTGTTCTTTGGTGTGGGTCTTTTAGGTATGCTTGCCAGCGAACTGCATGGCAGGTCAACATATGTCTGGTCAAGCATGTGGTGCCCAAGCAGGAGATGTTTTGGCCACGCGAGATACGCTTGAGACATACGTTGCAAATAGCAGTGGTGAGATCTGATGCACTCGTCTCAAAAAAGGCCCACACCAAAGAACTTTTGGAATAACGCGCAGAGACAGCAGCGCCCTGCACATGTGGAGCTCTGCGGTGTGATGCAGTCGGTGTGCTGCCCTTAGGCTTGCCCCTGGAGGGCATCCTGCCTCGTTGGTGATGTGCCTCCTCCTCCTCCTATCTCCTATCAGGCACCCACGTGAAGTCAGTGACCTCATCATCCCCTCCCTCCTCATCACTGGAGAAAAACTGGCAGTATGCTGCAGCTGGGGGAACATGACTGCCAGATTGCTGTCCTTCCTGGGCACTCCCTCTCTCTGGGCTCATGTTACTGCCTTCCTCTAGCTGGGTACCATCAGTGGAGCCTTCAAAACGCTGGGCATCCTCCTGGAGCATGTACCCAACACTGTGGTCAAACAGTTCCGGGGACATCCTCAGGGGGACATGGTGGGGCTAGGGAAGGAGTGACTGATGCCATTGAGCAGAGGGAAGAGGCTGGGTTGGCAGCTGCTTTGCAAAGTACACTGAGCATGGGTGAGAGAGGATGAAGAGGATGAGGACAGCTTGGTCATCCACTCGACCAAGTCTTCCGCATGTTGTGGCTCAACATGGCCAGCTGCCAAAAAAATAGCCAAGCACGTCCCACGGCCACATGCTGATGAGGATGCACCGTCTCCATGACCAGCACTGTTGCCTCTAGACACAGAGCCTGCTTGCCCTCTTTTATTGGCTTGTGACTGTCTGCCTCTCCTTGTTGGCCTTCCAGACATACTAATGGCCTGCAGTGAGTTGCAGCTGCACAAAGCTGGAATTTATATATATACTGATACTGCAGCTAGCAGAATCAACTGCCTGCCTGTAGTATTATTAGTATGAGAACATCAGCAATTGTCTTCAGGTAGCTTTAGGTGGTGCACACTGTGCAGAGGACATAGTACACTAACTGTAAATACTGTAGCTGCCTGCCTGTGGTATTAATAGGAGCAGAACAACAGCAATTTTCTTCAGGTAGCTTTAGGTGCACACTGTGCAGAGGACGCACTACACTAACTTGTAAATACTGCAGCTGCCTGCGGTATTGTACTAATAGGATCAGAAGAACACCTCCAATTTTCTTCAGGTAGCTTTAGGTGCACACTGTGCAGAGAATGCACTACACTAACTTGTAAATACTACAGCTGCCTGCGATACTAATAGGATCAGAAGAAGACCACCAATTTGCTTCAGGTAGCTTTAGGTGCACACTGTGCAGAGGACGCACTACACTAACTTGTAAATTCTGCAGCTGCCTGCGGTACTGTACTAATAGGATCAGAAGAACACCACTAATTTTCTTCAGGTAGCTTTAGGTGCACACTGTGCAGAGGATGCACTACACTAACTGTAAATACTGTAGCTAATAGGACTAATAGGATCAGAAGTACACCAGCAATTTTCTTCAGGTAGCTGTAAATACTGTAAAAACACAGAATAACAGGAGTGGATCGGGCTAAACTGACTACAGTGTATATATATATATATATATATATACAACACCTAGGATGTATATATATATATATATATATATATATATATATACAATACACTGTAAGTGCAGCTAACTGACTCGCCTGCCTACTCTATCTAACTTAAATCAAATGACACTGTCTCTGTCTATCTATCTCTCACTCAACGCTGGAACACACTACACAGGGCCACTGAGCAGTCGGCCTTATATAGTGTGGGGTGTGTACTAAACCCCCTGAGCCATAATTGGCCAAAGCCACCCTGGCTTTTGCCAATTACGGCTCTCTGTACAGACGGCGCTGTGATTGGCCAAGCATGCGGGTCATACTGCATGCTTGGCCAATCATCAGCCAGCAATGCACTGCAATGCCGCAGTGAATTATGGGCCGTGACGCGGCACTCGAATTTGGCGCGAACAGCCAATATCGTTCGTAATTCGGCGAATGGCCGAACACACAACGTTCGAGTCGAACATGGGTTCGACTTGAACACGAAGCTCATCCCTAGTTACAGCAACAAAACTATCAGTACAAGCGTAAACGTTGCTTTAAAATACAAAGAGAAAATCAACCGCATTTTAGGAGTCACTCATACAGAAATCCAGGTAGCTCCATGTTTTTTGTTTTTTAATGTATATACAGTAACTGCAAATTTCTTATCAGGAGAATTACTACTCTAAACAGTTTTTTTTTTCTTCTTTTTACAGTCAGATGAATTCAGAAGGCCTGAGTAGAATCTGGCCATGGATTATATATACTGTCCGTCATTACAATCCAGAGTCTTTTATCTTCTTCTGTGCACAGGAGTTGGGGTCCTTCTATGAGTGTCTATGTCCCGGGTCTGTGTGATGAGGAGGGGTGGCGGTAATAGTAGTCAGACATGTTCAGCTGGACTTGCTCTTTAAGGGAGAAGATGTTTTGTAGTTTATCCACTTCTTCAGTTATATAGAGTAATGAGAACATATCCCGCCACTTATATTCACACAGCCAGCACTGACACCTTCATCTAATCACCATGGAATGAGTCAGGGAAGATGTTGGCCGTCAATGAATAGGATGGGGGGAGGGGGTTATGTTTTGTCTGGAGATGGGCTTTATGGTCAAAACTAGTATGTGTCTTGTATAAGTTCTGGATCAGCTTCCCCAGTGTAACTCACCTTGTCTCCTTTCCATGATATTCGCTCTGGTTCTAGTGTAAGTTGCTGATCCTCTGAAAGGGACCCATCAAAGTGACCCACAATTATCCAATCAGTGATATTTCTACCTTTAATTCTTGTAATCCAATTTAAAATGCCCATTGGGCTGGGCAGTTCTCCTTTATCATTAAAAATCATGACATTGCCATTCGGATCCTTGTACTGGACTTCTTTTACATAGCGGGACAGCTTAAAAAATTACAAAAATGATTATAGGTAACAAGTATATAGAATGTTTTGTACTTTTTTTGACTATAGAGTGTTTATCTAGTCATATCTCAATCACAGAAGGTCATTGGGATGAGATTACCTATATGCTGAGAACTTATAATCAGATACATTTTAATGGGACTATTTATAAACAATTTGCTTTGTGAATAGCGAACATTCCAGAGATAAATCAATAGTTCTACCCCTTTACAATACACTGGCTCAGCTTCATCTTGAATATACAGTTCAGTTTTGGTCACCAATCCTCAGGAAAGATGTCAATGAATTAGAAAGAGTTCAGCAAATGGCAACAAAATGAAAAAGTAGGACAGAGGATCTCAGCTATGAGGACTAATAGATTACAGGTATACACTCCGGAGAAGAGGTACTTAACCCTTTCACCTCCAGGTCCATACGTTGTATAGACCTGACAGTGGGGGGTATTGTGCACACAATCCGGTGGCTGCAGCCACCAGGATTGTGTGTGAAACTGCCAGGCAGCCTCCTGCCTGTCAGGTGAGAGCATTCGGGTAGCACCGTTGCAGCCCAATCGCTCTCTCACACCCCTGTTACCGGCGCCCCCCTATGCCACCATGCCCCGCCATGCTTACAGGGCTCTGCTTGCCCATATGCGGGCCCAGAAGCTCCATGGTGGGTGCTGGTGGCTGGAGGGGAAGGAGAAGAGTGGACACACGTCCGCTCCCCCTTGTGACCCAGAAAGCGACATCTCTGACATCACTTCTGGGTCAAGTTCTTAGTGTCTTGGCTCGCTCAGCCGGGAAATAATGTAGATCACATTTAGTGGAGCACAGAGAACCTGTCACCAAAAAAAATCACATGATGGAAAAAAGTTAAGTAAAAAAAAATTTCTTTTTTTTTTCGATAAAATAAAGTTACACCCAAGCCCATAACCCTCCCCCCCAAAAAATGTGAGGCCTCCCACCCCCACATATACACATGCATGAATGTGAATGCATGTGCCTATGCGTAAAAACGTTGATCACAATACATATTATTATTATTATTCACGATTTATATAGCGCCAACAGTTTACGCAGTGCTTTACAATGTAGAGGGGGACAGCACAATTACAGTACAGTTCAATAGAGAAGGGACAGGAGGGCCATGCTTGTAGAGCTTACATTCTAAAGGGAGGAGGTGGTGGTACAAAAGGTAATGGATGCAGGGAATGATTTGATAGGGTTGTTAGGTGGGTGTGGGATAGGCTTCCCTGAATAAATGAGTTTTCAGGGATCTCCTAAAGGTGGACAGGTTAGGAGCTGATCGGATATACTGGGGCAGGGAATTCCAGAGGATGAGAGATGCTCTGGAGAAGCCCTGAAGGCGAGAATGAGAGGCGGTTACAAGGGAGCTAGAGAGCAGGAGGTCCTGGGAGGAGCGGAGGGAACGATTTGGGTGATATCTGCAGATAAGGTTGGTGATGTAGCTGGGGGCGATCTTGTGGATAGCCTTGTATGTTGTGGTTAGCATTTTAAATTTTATACGGTGGGGTAGGGGAAGCCAGTGAAGGGATTGGCAGAGAGGGGCAGCAGTCACGGATTGTTTAGTGAGGTGTATTAGTCTAGCAGCAGCATTCATGTAGCACTAACTCTCCACGGAGCTGCTGGTTTAAACGGGCTTGTTACCTTCACTCTCCTTCCCTCTGTTTCACTGGCATCGGGTCTAGGGTTCCGTTGAGTTTACCTCTGGACGACACACGCACCAACACTTGAGTACGTTTTCAATGCTTTATTAAACCATCAACGAAGGAAGTAGCAGGAAAGAGGTAGAAGGAAAACCGCAGAGGAAAACTCAAATACCTTTTTAGTAAGATTCTTGACAAATGTCCTTCGGGGTTAGATATTTCAGTAGAATGCACTCCCGTGGTGGGACACACTCCTTGCATGCCTGGATAGGCCTACTCTAACTTGCCTAGCAGCCAGTACGTAGCACGAACAAAAGTCTCTGCCACAGACTTGTTTGGGATGAACCCGTACGATCCTCTGCCACAGGATGTATTGGTTATTTTCTGCTATGATTGTCAGTTACAGTGCTTGAACCTTTAAGCCAAACCCGGCAACACTATGCTGTATAATTACATTAGGATACGTCCTCCAACCGAGTCACCAGGCCCCTCTCCAGACAAGCACGCTGCATGATCCTTCCATGACGGGTCCTCCTGGGATCTCCTCGGTTGTCCAGCTTCTTCACTCTGGATAGACAGCTCAGGACCATTCCTAGGCCACTGTGGTAGGCCCCAGACAAGCTTCTGGGCCCACCCCTGTGCCGCAGCGACGTGGGCCTCCGGAACAGAGGACCACGAGATAGCTCTCTAATGCATACCTGTCGGCCAAGAGGGCCAGCAGGTGGCTGTAAAACGAACCCCAAAATATGGCGTCTGTCCCATAAATACCCTCGCCCAGAATGCAACTCGGAGGACCACCTCCACCGAGTTGTCTCCGGGACAGAAGAGCATCCATACGCT